>NC_072037.1:3652107-3762107 GCF_027791375.1 Indicator indicator
AGGTTGGAAGCTAAATGTTCCTGAGCTCCACACCTGGCTCTGGCACACTGTGATTGTTTCTTTGGACCTTTTGACCTCGTGTGGACACTACTGATTGCCAGCCTTCACCCAGGGAAAGGCTGGAGAGTCCCTTGTGCTTAGGGGACTGCTGCAGCTTTGGCAATGGTTGCAAGGGGGAGCACCAAGACAGTGCTGTCTTGGGTGGCACTCACTTTGCATTCAATATAATGGAAAGCAAAATACTGCCAAGGTTTCCACCCCAAATTTCTGTGGTTGGTTTAAAAAGGGTGGAAAATTGTGCTGCTTGCCTCTCTCTGCCTAACGTTAGGAGCTGGAAGGGAGATTCCTCTTTTGTGCTGAAGCAGAAATTGTTTGTGTGTGTTGCCTTGAAATTTTATGTGAAGGTTTGAGGCTGTTCATTGGCTTAATGAACTGTAAGCAATTTCTTGGGGGGAGGGGGGGCAAAAAAGAAATTTCAAGTAGCTTCTGCAAAACACACAACATAATTTTAATCTATTTTACAGGGATGTTGGAAGGGATTAATTAAGCAGTTAATGATTAATCTGAGCTTTGGGTTAGTGCAAAGTACTGAGCACATCTATTCACAAGGAAATGATGAAAAGTAATTACCTTCTAGAACCCAGTATCTGAAGAAGGGTCATGCAAAACTATACTGGAAGTGCTGGAGAAAGTTCAAAACACTTTTTTGGGGGGGATTGGAGTTGAAGAAGTTGTACATTGGAGGTGGAATTAGTGATATAGCCTAGCTGCAACATTCAAGATCAATATTCCTACCCACAGGTATGAACTCTTCCTCCCTAGCTTACAGTGTTTTGAAGAGCTCAGTAGCTACTTCCAAAAATATTTTTTTCCCTCCAATTTGTCTTTCCTTTTTCTCTTTTGTTGTTGTACTTTTTTTTTTTTTTTTGGTGTATTGTTTGGTTTGGTTGGTTTGATTTGGTTTGGTGATTTTTGGTTGGTTGGTTGGTTTGGTTCTGGTTGGTTGGTTGGTTTGGTTCTGGTTGGTTGGTTTGATTTGGTTTTGGTTGGTTGGTTGGTTTGGTTTTGGTTGGTTGGTTGGTTTGGTTCTGGTTGGTTGGTTGATTTGGTTTGGTTGGTTTTGGTTGGTTGGTTGGTTTGGTTCTGGTTGGTTGGTTGGTTTGGTTTTGGTTGGTTGGTTGGTTTGGTTTTGGTTGGTTGGTTGGTTTGGTTCAGGTTGGCTTTAATCCAGCCCATGGCTTTAGCTTTCCCTACCCCTTAATTTAAGGCTGCAGGGAGCTGCAGGGGTGTGACAGTACAGAAGAAGGATATAACAGCACAGAGGTTGCACCCCAATGCACACCCACAAAGGCAAGGACCAACAAAGTCACCCTAGGGCCCTGAAGGGAAGCCCCCCACCAGCTGCTGCTAGCAACCTACAACAAAAAGGCACCAAAGAAGGTTTTGTGCTCCTGAGTGTAATCCACCAGCTTGATGTCACTAACGTTGACCATTAGCTTGTCTCCTGCTTCTAAGGAGACCACAGCACCTAGATAAATTGGCTGGAACCAGCTCTTCCCATTTCCACTGAGGGTCTTGGTGCCAGACAGCAGCCGGGTGGGCTCAGGGTAGCTGTCAGTGACTTTGGTGATGATCTCAGTGACAAAATTTGGTTCATTGTAACTTTCAATGGGCCCTCGGAAAGTGACCTGAGCGTAGACATAGTAGTCCCCAGACACAGGTATCACCAGTGAGTTGCTGGAATAATTCAGGTTGTTCTTGGTAAAGGCCAAGCCTCTCTTGTCTTCCCACTGCAGGATGGGCAGGTGGCTTCCCACGGTGCTGATGACATTTTGTTTCTTCACTGGGGGAGGAAGAGAACTTGAGTTAATGTCAAAGTGGATTTTGATTCAGTGTTTGGGGAAGGAGAGTGCATGCATGGACAGGGAGGTGAACAAAATGCAGGTAAAGGAAAGCTTTGGCATTGTCTGGGAAGGCAAGCTGGGAAGGGACATTATACAAGGGCTTGTAGTGATAGGATGAGGGGGAGTGGACTTAAGCTTGAGGAGAGTGGATTTATAGTGGAGATTAGGAAGAAATTCTTTGCAGTGAGGGTGGTGAGACACTGGAACAGGTTGCCCAGGGAGGTTGTGGCTGCCCCCTCCCTGGAGATCTTCAAGGCCAACCTGGATGAGTCCTTGAGCAACCTGGACTAGTGGAAGCTGTCCTTGTCCACGGCTGGGGGATGGAACTGAATGATCTTTAAGGTTCCCTCCTACCTAAACTGTTCCACGGATCTATGGATAACAGCCATTAGGTTTATCCTGGTTGCAATGAGATTCAGAAAAGGCAATGTACTCAGTCCCCAGTGGCACCCAATTTCCCTCTTTTCTAGCAACAGATACTCCATAAGGAGCCAGGAAGGTGCTAGGAGTTGCCATTTCTCCTGTATCCTCTGAGCAGCACAACAAAACACTGCCTGCCTTTTCAGCCTGCCTGTCAGTGCTGCTCAAGTATCAAATCTTTCTGATCTTTCCCCAGCAGGCAAAGTGCATGAGGAGAGATTTCTGTGTGTGAGAACTACAGCAGAGGGATTGCGACAGCAAGCCAGGCCAAATTATTTAACCATTACAAGCACTATGAGGCTTAGAGCCAAAGAGGCCAAAGGAGAGAGCAATAAAAGAAAGTAAAAGTGCTCATAGTCTGCCTTCATCCTCTTCTACCTCTTGAGTGCCTAGGGACTGATCTCAGCCCCAGCAAAAACTAAAGTAGCATCTAGGTCACTCTGAGGTTTACAAGAGCTTGGAGTAATATCTCTCAGAGGCCAACTGGTAGCAGGCAGATCTTGTCTGAGATGGGAAGGAGCAGAAAACCCTCAGATTTTCCAGAAAATGCTCCTGGCTCTTTGCCATCTTGGGAATTTTGGGGAAAGAAATTGAAGAGAAGCTGCATATGAAATACTCTTTTCCATCTGGAATGATGCATTTGAAATCACAGTGACACTCAATCTTCAATGAGTTTTATAACTAGCAGGCATCTCAAATGAAGTACATGATTTCATAACTTCTAGAATTAGGCAACTCTTGACTTTTGCAGCTAGAATCTCCCTTTCAGGATTCACAGATTGCATTGGGTTGGAAGGAACCCTCAAAGGTCATCTTGTCCAATCCCCCTGCACTCAGCAGGGACACCTCTGACTAGGTCAGGCTGCCACAGGGCCACAACAAGTCTGATCTTGAATGTTTCCTGAGGTGTGACCTCCACCACATCCCTGGGCAACTTGTTCCAGTGTCTCACCTCTCTCATAGTAAATAAGTTCCTCCTGATGTCCAACCTAAATCCACTTGCTTCACTTTCAAACCATTGCCCCTCATCCTATCACTGCAAGCCCTTCCAAACACTCCCTCCCCAGCCTTCCTCTAGGTCCCCTCCTGAAATGTAGCTGTAAGGTCACCCCAGAGACTTTTCTCCTCAAGGCTGAACAGCCCCAACTCTTTCAGCCTGTCTTCATAGGAGAGGTGCACAAGAATGATGAAGCTCTCTCTATTGATGCTTTCAGTGTTCAAGTCAATGAATCTTTTTCTCATGCTTTCAATACCAGTCAAGATGTAAAATGCACATCCAAGTGCTCGTAAATAGAGTACAGCTCCTTTTGTGGCAGCAGGTGTACTTTGGACTCTTAATTTCTTACATTTCTGGAGCTATCTTTCCTGCAAATGTATCTATTCTGCTACGTCTTGAAGTAAATGAAACCTGCTTTTAATAAGAGAGTCCTTGCCACAGCTTCTTCAGCTGTCCCATCCACTACACATTTTTGGCATCCCTTAAATGAGAAATTTACTTCTCCTCTCCCCAGCTCCCTTTTGGTTTAGTGCCTTGCTGGAAAATCCCTGTTGCTTGGCAGATTTAGGGTACATTCTGTGGCATATTGCTGAATCTGGGGTGGGGAGGGGATCTACAATTCTTAGCCCTCACTGGTTTGAGAACCTGGTACTGAACTCTGAGGTCAAGCTCCTGGTCTCCTAATCTGAGACTGAGATGAGAGCCTCCTGCTGTAGAAAAAGCCCTTGGACAGCATGTACTGCAAAGACCCACAGCTGCAGGGTCCCTGTTGCTCAAGGTTGTGCCCTGGAAGCTTAATAACTGCCCTTAGGAGGTCATTGATTCCAACAACCAAGTGGAACCAGAAGGTCACTTTCTACCCAGATTTAATGGGATGCTTGGCTGCCTTTGCATCAGGGTAAGCATAAGCTCGAGCCTGAGAGGCTTACTGCAACATAGTTCATGCTGCTGTGTCACAGGCTGCTGACAAGAGGGAAGAGGCATTGGGCTGACCCCACAGTGCCACCAGGTTAAGTCAGAGAGGAAGTAGTGGCATGGCCTGGCACAACCTGCACCAAAGCTACATCAGTGCACAGGAGGGAGTGTGGATGGAGAAAAGTCCTGGTGAGATATTCCCATGGACCGTGCTGCTCAGAGCTTTCAACACCTGCCTGGATATGTTCCTGTGCAACCTGATCCAGGTGAACCTGTGCTAGCACAGGGATTGGAACAGATCATCTCCAGAGCTTCCTTCCAACCCCTACTGTTCCAGGATTCCATGACCCTATGATTCTTTGATCCTATGAGCCTGTGATTCTATGGTTCTGTGGTTCTGGGATTCCACGATTCTTTGAATTTATTAATTTAGGATTCTGTGATTCTTTGATTCTATGATTCTATGAGTCTATGAATTTATGATTCTTTGAATCTATGAATTTATGATTCTATGATTCTTTGATTCTATGACTCTATGATTCTTTGATTCTATGACTCTATGAATTTATGATTCTAAGATTCTGTGATTATTTGATTCTATGAATTTATGAGTCTATGATTCTTTGATTCTGTGATTCTTTGATTCTATGAATTTATGATTCTATGATTCTGTGATTCTTTGGTTCTATGAATTTATGATTCTATGATTCTATGGTTCTTTGATTCTATGAATTTATGATTCTATGATTCTGTGATTCTTTGATTCTATGAATTTACGATTCTATGATTCTTCATTAACTATAGTCACCCTGAGAGAGAAGATCCTGCTGCCAGTTTGGACAAGTTCAGAATGCTGTCTGTCTGCTAAAAAGCCCAAGGGCAAGTGGAAAAAAATCATCATCAAGGGACAGGCACCACAACATTGAGTCATTCTGCTACTTCTACCCAACTGGTGTACCCTCTTGACACTACTGTGGCTACTTCTCATTCCTCTCACCCTGCTCTCACCTTCAGAATGTGTGTGCCTAAAACTAGGCAAAGACAGAGAGAACACAGGTCTGCAAGAGATTCCTGCAAGGGAGAGTTTGTGGCCTACCACCTTCACCTTGCAAAAGGTACCTGAGGTGGGGGAATGTAACAAAGACCTGAAGAATAATTATTCTTTTTTCACTTCCTACACAGGAGTCGTGGTTTCTGAGAAGAGAAGCCCAGGATGGCAGCCAAGGAATGATTCTGCAGTGGGTTTAAAATAACAGGAAATACTTTCTGCCTGTGAGGCACCACTAGGCTTGGGAATTCATGACTGCAGGGCAGAGCATCAAAAATATGCTTGGGCTTAAAAAAAAAAAAAAAAGGTCAAAGATGAGTTCATTCAAATTAGGTTCCCTGATGGCTACGTAGCACAGCAGCCTGGGTGTAGCCTTTTTGCCCAGCAAAGGAGAAAGCTGCTCCCTTTTCTTGCTCCTTGCTAAGGCAAACAATGACTGTTTGGGGCTGTTCAGCCAGGAGGAGAGAAGGCTCCAGGAAGACTTTATAGAGACCTTCCAGTATCTGAAGGGGGCCTGCAAGAATGCTAGGGAGAGACTTTTTACAAGGGTTTGTTGTGATAGGATGAGAGGCAATGGTTTTGAGCTGGGAGAGGGGAGATTTAGACTGGAGATTAGGAAGAAATTCTTTCCAGGGAGGGTGGGGAGACACTGGGACAGGTTGCCCAGGGAGGTTGTGGATGTCTCCCACCTTGGAGGTGTTCAAGGGCAGGTTGGATCAGGGCTTGAGCAACCTGGGCTGATGGGAGGTGTCCCTGCCCAAGGCAGGGGGGTTGGAACTAGGTGATTTTTAAGGTCCCTTCCAACCCAAACAATTCTGTGGTAGAGACTGCTTGGGAAGGACAGCAAAGGAATTTTTGCAAATGGGGAGCTTGAGGAAATTTGAAGAAAAGTGTTGGGTGTTTCCCTGTGGTCACTGGACTTTTGTGGAAGGCAGGGAAGTTCCCACCAGCAGAGCTGTGCTTCAGCTGCTCCTTTGAGTCAGCTGCACTGGGAACCTCTGGGTTCCTCTGACAAGGAGTGACTCAAAGAAAACAGAGAGACTCTCACTAGCAGACATGATCCTAGTGCTCTTGTGAACTCACACTGGAGCCAGGATGTGATTTTGAACAAGAACAGGTCAGTTTTGGAGCCCTGACAACCCATGTGAGAAAGGGGATGGGAACAAGGATGTGCATTAGGAAGGAGCTCCTGGATTAGAGAAAAGGAAACTATGCTGGGAAAGAAATCAGCCCTGAAATTGGTTTAACCCCACAGGTGAATGTGTGTGAAGCCTCACAACACATCTTGCATGCTTAGAGCTACTAAAGGGCTCCCCTGAGAACAATACAGGGTGTTGAGGAAGCCTCTGCCCTGAGGTTTATTAGGTCAGGGCAGCTGGAGAGCCCTTCAACCCTCAACTCCATCCCATGGGAACCAACCATGAACCCTTTTCTTTTCCTTGGTAACATCTTTTCTTTTCTTTGAAAACATAATTGCTACGTGGCTGGAGATGGCAAGGATGGAGGAGGGCTCAAGACAATGTCCTTAGTGTGATGACAGCTACACCATCAAGGGCTCTTTCCAGGTGGTGAGATGGTGGCCTTGCAAATGCTGGCAGCTCACCCTGTGACAGTGCTTTGCAATAGCACCTTCCTCACACAAGCTAAGGGCTTGCAGGGCTTCAGCTGGATTAACTCTTCCCTCAGGGTGAGTCAGAGATGATCTCACTGAAACAAGAGGCTATCTGATGGTGTGTGTGGATCAAGTCATAGAATCACAGAATCAGTCAGGGCTGGAAGGGACCACAAGGATCATCCAGTTCCAACCCCCCTGCCATGGCCAGGGACACCTCACACTACAGCAGGCTGGCCAGAGCCTCATCCAGCCTGGCCTTAAATGCCTCCAGGGGTGGGACCTCAACCAGCTCCCTGGACAACCCATTCCAGGGTCAGACCCTTAAGAAAAATCAGAGCCCTAAAACTGGCCTTATCTGAGCTGATTTTATATTTTTTTTTCCCAATTCACTGCTCTGTGGGTGCTCACTTGGGCTCTTTCCAGTCTTTTCAAGGGGATGCAGCAGATCACTACCACAGCAGGCACCTATTTAAGTTCAGTTACAAGAGCTGCTCATTTCACTGGAGGAAGAGTAGCAAGAAGAAGAAAAGCTTCTGTCAGCTACCCTCCTTTGTGGGACAGGCTGCAGGAAATCAGTCATGGTCAACAGGGCACAGCTGAGGATTATTTCCCCCACATTTCCTGTAACCCCTGATCCGATCAGACCCACATAACCCACCAAGATCCTATCAGACCCAGCTAAACCAGCTACAGCTGCTGCAATACCCACCAGGAAGGCTTGAGTTCTGAGCAAGCATTACCTGTCAGGTGTGCTCTTGGCTTTTCTGCACTGGCAAGTGTATCTGTAACTGAGGAGAGACAAAAAAAAAAGAGAGAAAAAAAAAAAAGGTGTGTAAGAATGTTTGCTGCTACTCAAGTCACTGAGATGTGAGTGGTAATTGCTGCCCAGAGGCAGTGTGTGCAACCCTCTTCCGTTTCAGCACAGGTCTGAGTCAGGATTTATTTGCTGTGGTTGGCTGTTGACACCACTGAGGCCATCAAACCTCTCTGCCCATGACCAAGCTCACTGAGGTGTCAAGAGGGCACATTGCAGCTGTGCCTGAGATTGCTGGAGGGTGAATGGAGAGCAGGTGTGGTGTGCATGGGTGGGGTTGTGGTGTCCACAGGCTCCTGAGTCCCTGCTTTTGGATGGTCAAGGAGTTGTACCCATCTCAGAGAGCTCCTGGGGAGGTCTGTGCCTGCACTAGAAGGAGCAAGCTTGCACACCCTGGGATTAGAAATGTTCACACTTTAGCTATGACCACACTTATCTCCCTGCATCTCGACACCCAGGTTTGCCTCTGTCTGCCCTGGCTTGTCTGGCTGAGGAGTGACTTGAGTGGTGAAAGAGGAGGGGAGGGTAAGGATCAGCCAGCAGTGTGCTGCAGCTGGGATTGCAACACCTTGGCATGCAGAGGTGCTGGGCATGGGGCAGAGGCTGGCAGACTTACCAGTAGCTACTGCTCGTTGCTTCAGAAAGCGAGAGCCCCTCTCCTCTGTGACCTGCAGGAGAGAGTCACCAGCAGTTAGCTCAGGGCTCCAGGGTGCACAGGAACCACAGAGGGCTTGGTTTGCATCAGCCAGAGAACAGAACTCTGTGGATATGATATCTACAGTGATATCATCAAGTTCATCTTAGAGCTTTTGTGTAAAAGGACAAGCCCTGGCAAGGCTTTGCTTCACTGCAAGAGTTTGCTGCTGTGTGAAGCTGCCTGTGGAGCTTAAAGGCTGCTAAGGACAGGACCTGCTTCCCTGTGCTGGTTGTGTTAAACTCCAGCCTTGTTCAAAGGCTGGACAAGTCCTGGGCTTAAGTAGATGACTGGCAATTGGCCAGTGTGAATTACAGCATCATAGAAAGGTTTGGGTTGGAAGGGACCTTAAAGATCATCTAGTTCCAACCTCTCTGCCATGGGCAAGGACTTACCCATTGCTAACCCTCCTTTGGGATGGTTCCTCCAGCCAGCACTGCTGGAGCACCTCTGCTCCCTAGAGACTCTCCTGTCCCTGCATCTGTGCAGAGCACATGGAGCAAACAGAGTGATGTGAGTGACTCTTCCCTGTCTGAAGACTCAGCAGGTCTGAGGCTTTGCAGGATCACAGGTTCCTGCACAATGCCACTGAAGAGGCTAACCAAGCTACACCACCTACACCTGCTTTTCTTTCTGCAGCTGTGGTATTTCAGACAGTTGCTTAGGAATGTCTGGAATGTTAGACCACCTCCTTGGGTAGCATCCTTGGAAGATGCCAAGGAGGTGCTCAGGTCTGAGTGCAGATGGCAGAGGTGAGCTCTGCAGCTCCTTGACCAAAGGAAGGCAGAGTGATTTGTGTTTCTTTGCTTCTTACATTTTCTTCTAGAGCCAAACCCCAGCACACTCATAACACATCCTTGTGCCAACCTTATCTGCACGGCAGCAGGGCATGGCCCTGGGCTGTGCCAAGTGGTTGTGACGTTTAGGTTGAGCAGTTCAAAGGGAAGCTGCTATCTGCCTGTCACATGCCTACCAGGGCTGGTCCTTCTGAATCACACTAGGCATGGGTGGTGGCTTCTTGCCAGGTGCCTGTCCTCTTATGGCAGCACACACAACAGCACAGCTCCTGGCTGGAGGATGCTGCTGGATGCTGACTCTGGATCTGGCCTCCCTGGGGAGGGACATTCCTCACACTTCCCCCAGGGCACAGTTCATCACAGCTCTATGCCAATGGTGTGGCAGACAGTCTGGGATAAGCAGTGAGCTCAGGGTTGGCTGTCAGGGCTGCCAGGAGCCCCTGGCATACAAAGCTGTTCAGGAGCATGCTGGGCTGGTCCTGTGTTTTAAGGTCAGCTACACTAAATACACTGAATAAAATGCAACTGGTCAGCTCTGGCAGCTAAGGACTTGATGCACATTGCTTAAGAAACAGGCTGGAACAGTATTAACATGTGGGTGTTGAAGCTATCTACTGGTGGTTGGCTCAGACAACTTCAAATATTGCAGGAGAACTAGAAAAGAGATAATCTCCACTGTCCAAGGGGAAGTGAGCATGTCCCTGTACTTGTCACTGATGAGGCCACACCTGGAAAACTGGGATTAGTATTGGGCCCCTCACTATGAGGCGGTGCTGAAGTGGGTCCAGAGAATGGCAACAAAGCTGGTGAAGGGTCTGGAGAGGAGCACCTGAGGAACTGGGGTTGTTCAGTCTGGAGAAAAGGAAGCTGAGAGGAGACCTCATTGCTCTCTACAACTTCCTGAAAGGAGGCTGGAATGAGGTGGGGAGTCAGTCTCTTCTCCCAAGCAACAAGTGACAGCAAGAGGAGAGACAGCCTCAAGCTGCACCAGGGGAGGTTTAGGTTAGACATGAGGAACAAGAGTGATCAGGCATTGGAACAGGCTGCCCAGGGACATGCTAGAGTCCCCAGCCCTGGAGGTGTTCAAAAAACTTGTGGCCACGGCACTTTGGGCCATGGTTTAATGGCTATGGTGGTGTTGGGTTGACAGCTGGACTTGATCTTAGAGGTCATTTCCAATCTTATTGATTCTATGGTTGTAAAGAGAGTGTTTGTGGGAGAGGATTCAGGCTGCCTGAGTTTGGGGACTCCAGTAATCCCAAGGATACTTCAGGGTTTCACTGGCAGCAAACAAATGCTTCTGCAGAAAACCAGTTACTCCAGTTCAATGGGAAAAAAATAGAATGAAAACTTCAGGGGGGAAATAAATCACTTTTATAAGTCCCTTCCCCACGTGCACACACACACAGCCATCCAGCCCAGCCAGAGGTGCCTGCTGCTCTGCAGGAAACGTCATCTGGAAAAGGTGGTGGTGTGAAAGCTCAGTGTGTGGCTGACAGAGAGAAATGGTGCTGTGCTGTCAGGGAGATCATTTTCTTCAAGGTCCCACATGCTTGCTGCAAAGTACATAACTGTGCTTCTGATGTGCCACAAATCACAGGCAGGTTGACTTTGTCCTTCCCGTGGTGGGAAGGCACAAGGTGGGGGTGGAGGATTTCCCTCAAACACTTCCCTTTTGCTCTGGGCCAGCTGCATGTCCATTTTTACACCACTATTTATGTGCCACTTCCTCCATATTTATCAAGTGGCAGATTTTCCAACGATGCTAAGTGCTGCAATCAGCTGCAAATCTATCACAGACCTCCAGCTACTCATGGAGCTGCAGTGGGGTTGTTTACATATTTAAAGCCCAGCTTCTGCTGAAGCACTTCATATAAACTTGGAGGCTGCAATACAAACAGAGGTGATGGAAAAGTGGGGAGGATATCCAGAAGAATTCTCCTTCATTTAAAAATAGCAAAATGATTTTGACTAAAAAGTGGGAAGAAGCTCCTTATGAAGGCTTAGTTTACTTCCTTCCAAAGAAGGCCAGATGGAAACTCCTTACTGTGGCCTTCCTCTGGACCTGCTGAATCCTTGGGAGACCACAGCAATGACGCAAGGGCTGGAAGCCCTCTGCTGTGAGGTCAGGCTGACAGAGTTGTTCAGCCTGGAGAAGAGAAGGCTCCAGGGAGACCTTCTGGTGGCCTTTCAGTGCTTAAAGTGATGATCAGAAAGCTGGGGAACAGACTTTTGAGCAGGGCCAGTTGTGATAGGACAAAGGGTGATTGGTTTAAGATAAAAGAGGAAGATTCAGGCTGGAGAGAAGGAAGAAATGTTTGACACTGAGTGTGGTGAGAGCCTGTCCCAGCTTCCCAGAGAGGTGGGAGATGTCCCATCCCTGGAATCATTCCAGGTGAGGTTGTCTGGGGCTCTGAGCAACCTGCTCGAGTTGCAGATGTCCCTGCTGGCTGCAGGGGGGTTGGACTGATGACCTCTAAAAGTCTCTTCTGACCCAAACCAGTTTGTGATTCTGTGAAACTGCAAGTGCAGGACCTGTGTTCATGGATGCTAAAGGACAGTGTGAGGCAGTAGGTAGAGCTGGGTGCTGCAAGATCTGAAATGATTCTATTACTTGCCAAAGGTAGGAGATCTTTTTCCCATGTTGTTTGGTAAGGAGACAAACCTAAATCTCCTACAGAAAATATTTTAGCACTTATCAATGCTACCTAATGGCCAGGTATCTAATATTCTAATATCTAATAACTAATATTCATCCTGAACAGGCACAGATGTACACTGATGGTGCAGATGAAGGGGAGCTAAGCAGCATGAGACCACAGAAAGATCATTTACACAATTAGTGCTTTTCTCTCTTTTCCTGTCTCGTTTAGCTGTGATTCTGAAAAGTTCACAGCATGGCTTCAATTTTCCCTTGGGTTACTGGGGAGAACCTGTAAGCCACACTGAGTGGTGCTGAAAATCCCACCTTGCAACTGATTTCCACCCAACCTCCCCCAACCCCCAAGCCAGCCAGGTGATTTCCATGAAGACTGTGGTGTGCAAAACACTTCCAAATTGTTTTGATTCCCCAAGTGTCCAAAAGCCACCACTGCATTTCTAACCATATTTTGCTAAAGCCAAACAGAAGGCTTGAACATCCTCTTTTCACATGCTTTGCCTCTGACACCTCCAGGAAGAGCTGGAGATATCCAATAGAGAACAGCCTGTCCCAGCAGGCAGACAGATCCATAAGCAAAATATCCCCAGTAGCTCCATTTTTAGCACAAGAAGCTATTTTACAGGCAGGGTCTCTGCAGGTCATACATAGGGATGTGATTGTCCCCCCTCTGCTCAGCACTGGTGAGGCCACATCTCAAATACTGGGTTCAGTTTTGTGTCCCCCACTCCAAGAAGGATGCTGAGGGGCTGGAGCAGGTCCAGAGAAGGGCAACAGAGCTGGTGAAGGGCCTTCAACACAAGTCTTATGAGGAGCAGCTGAGGCAACTGGAGTTATTTAGTCTGGAGAAGAGGAGGCTGAGGGAAGATCTTATTGTCCTCTACAACTTCCTGAGAGGAGGTGGGAGTGAGGTGGGGGTTGGTACCTTCTCCTAAGGAGCAAGTGACAGGACAAGAGGAAATGGCCTCAAGTTCTACCAAGGGAGGTTCAGGTTGGATATTAGGAAAAAAAAATCTTCACAGAAAGGGTTATCAAGCATTGGAACAGGCTGTCCAGGGAGGTGGTGGAGTCACCATCCCAGGAGGTATCTAAAAGCTGTGTGGTTGTGTGGATGTGGTGCTGAGGAATGTCATTTATTGGTAGCAGCTTAGCAGCAGGGGTGGGATTGTGAGCTCTGAGCAAGCAGTTGCACTTGGTGACCTCAAAGGTCTCTCCCAAACTCAGCAGTTCTATGGTTCTATGATTCATACACCCTCAGTTTTTCCAGCTCCAAGAGATGCTGCATGGCCTGAGCTGGGCATTTTGGGTAGAGGCTTGTCCTGTGCTAATGAAAAGTGGCCTCAATGGGAGTGTTTCATCTGGGCTACAGTGGCCAGCAGGTACCCAGGGCATGTGCTCTCTGGCTTCTTTGCCCATCAAGCATCACTGGCCAGTCAGCAATTTTACTGCTGTTGGCTTTTGGAAGGGGAATCCCACACACATGGACCTAGGTGCAATGCTCCCTGCTCCTCCTCAGGCATTTCTTTCCCCACAGATCAGGAAGCCATTTCAGGTTCTCTTTCCCATTTGGGCTATTAGGGCTTCCAGCTCTGCATGTCTACAGGTTCTAGCAGTCCTTTCCAAAGCTTTGTTGCTTAGCTATCTGGTTTCATCCTTGTTGGACAGGATCCAGGTGGAGCTGCTGGGACTTTGAAGTCTGTCCTGTACTGCAGCAGCTCCCTTCCCCGTTGCTAGGCTGACAGCAAAGGTTCATGTGCAAACCTTTGCATAGGTTTTGGGATTTCCCTTTATGATGCTTGGCATCCTGCCATGCCAAGGACACCACCACAAATATAAGCCCAAGCACCAGTGTCTGCAGTACCCAAGACTATCTGATGGTCTGCTGTATTGGGCTAGTTGAGCAGGTTGCTAAGGTAGCCAGAGATGCTCTATTGGCTGCTCTGCTGTTCCCTAGGTAGATTTACACACTCAAATTGAAACTTGGCTTCCTTTTTGGGAAGGATGCACAGCAATTCTAGCCCACCACAGAACCACAGAATGATAGGAGTTGGAAGGGACCTCTGGAGATCACTGAGTCCCATCTTGCTGCCAGCATAGCTTTATCCAGAGCAGGCTGCACAAGACAGCATCCAGGGGGCTTTAAATGACTCCTGAGACGGAGACTCCACAACCTCTTTAGGCAACCTGTGCCAGTGCTCTGCCACCCTCAAAGTAAAGAAGTTCCTCATCATGATTAGATGGAATGTCCTATGCTCCAGTTTGTGCCCACTACCTCATCCTGTCACTGGGCACCATGGCAAAAAGCCTGACCCCATCCTCCTGACACACACCCTTTTAGAAAGGAGGCTGGAATGAGGTGGGGAGTCAGTCTCTTCTCCCAAGCAACAAGTGACAGCAAGAGGAGAGACAGCCTCAAGCTGCACCAGGGGAGGTTTAGGTTAGACATGAGGAACAAGAGTGATCAGGCATTGGAACAGGCTGCCCAGGGACATGCTAGAGTCCCCAGCCCTGGAGGTGTTCAAAAAACTTGTGGCCATGGCACTTTGGGCCATAGTTTAGCGGCCATGGTGGTGTTGGGTTGACAGCTGGACTTGATCTTAGAGGTCATTTCCAATCTTGCTGATTCTATGGTTGTAAAGAGAGTGTTTGTGGGAGAGGATTTGGGCTGCCTGGGTTTGGGGACTCCAGTAATCCCAAGGATACTTCAGGGTTTCACTGGCAGCAAACAAATGCTTCTGCAGAAAACCATGGTTTCTAAAAGAGTTACTCCAGTTCAATGGGAAAAAAATAGAATGAAAACTTCAGGGGGAAAAAAAAAAAAAAATCTCTTTTTTAAGTCCCTTCCCCACGTGTGCACACACACAGACATCCAGCCCAGCCAGAGGTGCCTGTACCATGGCAAAAAGCCTCACCCCATCCTCCTGACACATACCCTTTTAGGATCTCCCTTCAGTCTTCTCTTCTCCAGGCTGAAAAGTGCCATGCCCCTCAGACAGATGTTCCAGTACACTAATCCTCCTCCCAAAGGCTACTACTAGAGCTTTTTATAGACTTCCTGATAATAACATGAGCTGGTTTATTGTTTAAAGAACCCTATTTCCTCAGCTCACTCTGTCTTGAAGCATAAAAGAAAATGTTTTCTGTTTCCAAAAGGGAAGCAGCGTAGGAAGCCTGGAAAGCATCCAGGGAAACCATCACCAGACCTGAAGTATCCATGCAAGACACATTATACCATGAGAGAGAGAGAACTGGTGGCTCCTAGGTATTGCTGTAATGACATAGCTTGCCCTGCTTTATCCTGAAAGGGACACTTCCAGAGGAAAAAGTGAGTTTGTATCCCTTAGGAGGCAGAAGGTGACACTGTGTGCACCCACACAAAAGCGGAGATGAATAAACTGCCTCACCCCACAGGCGAATCAAAGAGGCACACCCCTCCTGCACAAACTTTCCCAGGCTCCCTTTCTCCTCCTCCTTGCTCCAGGAAGGCCAGACTCAGGAATTTACTACATGTGCTTCTCAATTGCTCAGCTGTGGAGTCTCTCCCTCCTCCCAGGACTGTGCCCAGTGAATGGGGAGTTGATAATCTGGCATGCGTGGGCTGAACTGTGTCCTGGGACAAGAAGACTCCTTCCGTGGACTCACTGCTCCAAGGACCAGCAAGTGAATATGCATCTGGTGCAAACACTGGTCTGCCAGCTTTCTCCCAGTACACCCAGGACATCTGCACCCCAAAACCACAGAGAGCTCTGGCACGTGTCTTGTCCCAACCTACTCCTAGGGCAATCAATGGGGCACACGAGGAATGCATCCTTTAGGAATCCAGTTCTACCATTTCAAAAGCAGAAAGAAATGCAAAAAGACATATTCCCAAGAGACCTTTTTGCCCAGATGTGTTCCCATGGAGAGAAGCAGCCTACAGCCATGCCAAGCCACAGCACTTGGCACCTGGGCTCAGAGTATGACATGGCTCTTTGGGAAATTAACCAAAAGCCACACAAGCAGACAACTCCTCCTATCCATACTCTGGTGCTGGACAATATTGGCCATAAAGTCACTAGCAGGGTGAATGAGTTCAGAAGGGTCAGGATCCAGCTGAACTGTGGCTGGGCACTCCACCCACTGGGCTTGGCACAAAGGCAGCAGGGCAGGCAGCCAACCCCAATGATATTTGTCTTCCTCACTGGGACTTGCAGAGTCTCTAAATCATCTGATCTCCTCGTTACATCATTGTGGGAATACTACAAGCTAATAATTAATTCCATGCGTGTGCATGGCCATACACACTGGTGTAAGCCAGGCTAGAGCAATTCTCTTGGCTTCTGTTGTGCTTTTCCTCTTACAAAGCCAAACTCACTCACCAAAATACTTTTCTTTGCTCGCTCTGCCAACAGAGTCAAGAGCCAGGAACACATGAACCCACTCAATCAGGCTAAGATTTTATCATTATTCCACTCTAAGATCATTTCAAGAATTAAACTGCTCTGCTCTGTACCACCTCACAGGACACAAACAAAGAGCAATGCAGCTGAAACTGTCCAAAGAGTCTCTTCACTCCAAGTACATCCACTCCAGCTGGTCTAAACAGCAGCAACAGGCTCAGTGCAGGAATGTGCTCTCAGATGCTGGCAGATTTATCAGGCTGAGGTACTGGAGCAGGGCTGCTGCAGCTCTTTTTAGCTGTGCACAAAAGTCTGATCACCAGAGAAAGCAAAGATGCTGCACCCAGAAGCCAGCATCTCTTGGGTGTAAGGTACTGGCTGTGCAGACTTGAGGTCAGCCAAGGGCTAGGAAGTCTGTGCAGCTGGGAGCACACAAGCACAGCCCAGGGCACAGCTGTCATCTGCAGCCTAAACATCCGTAGGCTAAACGTGTGCAGGGTTAGGAATCTGCCTTTGAGGCCACTAATAACACTGCTTTATTCTGCAACTCTTAACTCAGAGTATAACACAGAGGCTAATTAGTTGGGGGATTTCGGACTTGGAACTAAAATCCAGAGCTTAAATCCTAAGACCTCATTTCAGACCTGAAGGTACAATTCAAGTCTTAAACAGTAAGCCCTAATTTCACACCTGAAGCTAAAATTCAGACCTTAAATCCTAAAACCTAATTTCAGACCTGAAGGTACAATTCAAGTCTTAAACAGTAAGCCCTAATTTCACACCTGAAGCTAAAATTCAGACCTTAAATCCTAAGACCCAAGTTCAGACCTGAAGATACAATTCAAGCCTTAAATCCTGCATGAATCCTTCTAGCATGGGGGGAGTCCTGCTGAATTCATAGACTGCCATGGAAGAAGGCACTTGTGTGCAAGCTGGCGTGAGAAGGATTGAGGTGACAGAAGAGCAGAGGAAGCAGCCACACCAGCAAGTTTGTGTTGCTGGGAGCAAAGTGAGATTAGCTCTTTGTCAAAGGAGAAGAGATGAAAAGATCCTTGGACCTAGAGAAAGTTTTGATGGACAGTAAAAGACTGGGAGGCAAAATTTAGGGTCAGACTCCTTAACTTACTCAAATCACATCTTTGCAGGAGTTTGCACGACAGCTGTGGCTGTCTGCCTAGTGAGGGATGATGAACACTGATCCACTGACAGCAGCAGCCTGGTCAGCAGATCTTTGCTGCAATAGGAGACTGGAAGGGGAAGTCTCAGAGCTAAACCGAAAGAAGGGATGAAAACGAGACAAAGTGCCAAACTGTGGCTGAAATCAGTGCAGACACACTGGTTTCCAGAAACCAGAAAGTTTAAAATATTTCCTGCAGCTTGTCAAGAAAAGTTTAAAAGTTGTGCCTTTTAACTGTGACATTAATGAAATCAAGTCAAGAGGAAGAGAAACCGTTAGTTAAAAAAGACCAAACAATACTAAGAGTTACCACAGGCAGATTTGCTCTGTTTAAGGGAGAAGGAATCTAACAGTGAGTGTCTTGTGTTCCCTTAAACATAAGAAACTCACAGACAGTTAAAAAAAAACAAAAACAAAAACAAAACAAAAAAACCAAACCAAACCAAACAAAAAAAAAAAAACAAAAAAAAAAAACAAAAAAAACCAACGAGCCAACCAAACCCAACCCTGGAGATGGGGGACGCGGTGTGGCCTCCTTGCAGCGTGGCGGGACAGAAATCTGTCATCATCTCTTACCTGGTCAAGGCAGGAGCTGGGAGCTCGGAGGTTTCCAACCAGCAGGTAGGCAGTGGGTAGCATGAGGAGCAGCACGGAGAGCAGGCAGAGCAGCACCGCGCACCGGATCCTCCTCAGATCCTCCCTGAAGTGCATCCTGGAAGTTAGGCTGAGCACAGGAGCTGCCTCCTCCACTATTACCTCGGCCGAGCCGACCACGCCGGCGCTTGCCATGTGAGCTGCTGCTGCTCCTGGATGGGCAGTGAGAAACACCACAATCTCCTCTGATGTCTGTCCTGCATGGAGACCCCCATTAAATAAGAGCTGGTCCGAGTGTGGGAAGGCACCGACATACACACACCCTCCCTCCCAAGGAATGCACCGCCTACAATAGAAACCTAGCTCGGGAAAAGGAGCACGGCGGCTCCCCGGGCTCCCCGAGGTGCCTGCTGCATGCCTCTCTCTGCCTGTTTTTTCCCCTCGCTTTGCAGAAGGAAGCTAGGAAAGTCCCAGTGGGTGGAACCAGGATAAAGTCTGCTGCTGGGCTGGATGAGGTTGAAAGCTTTTCCTCATGGTACAGGGAATATGAAACCAATGGGAGTGAAAGTGAGAAGCAGGGGGAGAGCGAGAGCGAGCTGCAGAGGCAAGCGGGTGTCCCGGAGCTCAGCAGTTTCAGCGCAGCCCTGGCAGAAAGTGGAAGAGTCTTTTAGGGAAGGTGAGAGTACTGCAAGTGACCCCAAGGAGGGGTCTGGTGCTCTCAAATGTTGCTTCATTCCTACCTTTTAGCAGAACTTGCAGCGGGTTGCAGGTTACTGGATGTACCTTTTGCACCAAATAGTGCAGGGTCAGGCCCCGCACAGGGTGTTCAGCCACTGTGGGGTCACCCTCTCCAAACTCCTTTAACTGTGCTTTTTCAGGAGTCTGTCACCACTACCTGGAAGAGCTGTGACTTTTTTGAAGTTGGGAACAGTTTATCTCATCTTACTTTCTTGGTGGCTGCAATCTCGGATTAAAACCACCTGCTGCATATTGACAACCTCAGGAGCTGCTCAGCAACTGATATGAGAAACAAGCTCAGATGGGAGCTGATGTCCAGCTGGAAGAGGTTCCCTTCTTCCAGGAAAGACTTTGTGCATGCTCACCCCCTGCCACAGATCAGCATGGATATTACCAGAGTGAGGGTGGTGAAACACTGGAACAGGTTGCCCAGGGAGGTTATGGATGCTCCCTCCCTGGAGGAGTTCAAGGCCATGTTAGATGAGGCCTTGAGCAACCTGGGCTGGTGGGAGGTGTCCCTGCCCATGGCAGGGGGCTTGGAACTGGATGATCTTTAGGGTCCTTTCCAACTCAAACCATTCTGTGATTCTATCCCCCCCTCCATCCACTGGGCTTGGCAGGGTTTAGGAAGGACTTGAGAGGAGATGGAGTGGACATGTTGCCGTGTAGGCTTATCCAGATTGTTGAAACTGGGTTTGTTTTTTTTTTTCCCTAAGAAAACTAAGTTCTCATCAAAACAGACATTTTCTTTGTGCTGTGGTTTAAGCCCAGCCAGCAACTAAGCCCTACACAGCTGTTCCTCACTCTCCCTATCCTGTGGGATGGAGAGAGAATCAGGAAAAAGAGTTAAAAGTGGTAGCTTGAGATAAAGACAGCTTAACAGGATAGAAAAGGAAGAAAATGCTAATAATAGTAATAATACCAAAACTAATGCTACTAACAAAAGAAATGAATAGACAACACAAATGATGCACAATGCAGTTTGCTCACCACTTGCCCAGTCAGTTCCTCAGCTCTGGTCCCCAGCCAGCTTTTCCCCCAGTTTGTGTACTGGGCATGACATCATATGGAACATCCCTTTGAAGTCAGCTGTCCTAACCTTGTCCGCTCCCAACCTCTTGTGCCACTCCAGCCTTTTCTCTGGCAGGACATGAGAAGCTAGGAAGTCCTTAGTATAAACACTACTTATCAACAACTAAACCACAAGCACACCATCATGCCACGAAGCAGGTAATACCATCCCATATCAGGTATTATGCAATAAGGGAGAAGAACTTAGCTGACTGCCACCTGATTGTGGGAGAGTAAACCATACAACTGTTAAGGTTGGAAGAGACCTTTGAGATCATCAAGTCCAACTGCTCAGCTGGAACTCCTAATCCCACCACTACTGCTCAGCCACTGCCTCTAAACCAGAGAATCAGAGAATTGTTTCACTTGGAAAAGCCCTCTAAGATTATCAACTTGAGCCGCCAATCTAAGACCACCATGGCCATTAAACCATTAAACCCAAAGTAGCATGTCCACATGTTCCTTGGACACCTCTAGGGATAGTGACTCTACCACCTCTTTGGGAAGCCTATCCCAATGCCTGACTACCCTTTCTGTAAAGAAATTTTTCCTAATCTCCAACCTAAACCTCCCCTGGCACAATTTCAGGGCATTTCCTCTCATTCTATCACCTGATACTGGGGAGAATATCAATGTTCATCTCATAGTAAATCCAAACCACAGCACTGAACCAGCTACTAGGAGGAAAACCAATTCTATCCCAGCTGAAACCAGGACACTGATTCACACACACACACTGATGTGCAGAAACTTCTTCTTTTTCTCCTTGCATAAAGAAGCAGGGTGGAAGCTTGTTGTTAAGTGAGAGGGCAACAAGATTTGTATTCTTCCACCTCCCCATGAAAAACATTTCTGATTTGTGTTATTACAAAATAATACCAAAGAAAGGAAAACATTTTCTCATATCCCACTTTGTCTGCAACATCTCCCCTCTGATAGAAAATCAGCCAGCTCTTACCACTTGTACTTTAATAACACTGCTGGAAATCTTCTTATTACAATACTCCAGTGACTAGAAAGCTAAAAGTCATACTTGAGCAGAACATGTCATTTATTTAGTGAGGATGGCTGAGGCAGCAGGGGTGGGGATTCCCTGCCAGCAGCCTGGACAGGGAATAGACCAGGGAGAGGGAAATTGTGAAGGAGAAAGAAAGAGTTAGTGAAAGCCAGTAGGGTTTAGGGAAACAGGACAATAGGGCTGGGAAAGCCTTAAAGGATGTGTGGTCTAATCTGAGCCAAGCCACATAACTCCTTTGTGACCTTAGGCTAGTGACTGGCTTTGTTTCTGACTTTAATTCATTGTTTGCTTTCATTTTGGCTGGCAAACCTTGAGGATAAGGACTGCTGGCTGTTTTTACAGCACCCAGACCTGATTTCATAGCAGGTGTGGCTCCATCTGGGATAAATTTACAGCCCAAAATGGGTAGGAAGGTGCTGCTAAGATCAGTAGAAGGAAAACTCATATTTCTGTGGAAGTGCTCTGTAGAGATGTGATTTGGTTTTGTTTTGCTTTGTTTTTTTTTCCTGGGGTCTCAGTTGCCCACTCTAGGACAGAATAATGAAAAACTAATAATGATATTTTGGACGGGAGCATCAAAGTTAATTTTCTCTTCATTCTGAGTGCCACAAAATACTTAATATGTATTCAAGGCATGTGACTTACAAAGAGACAGCTGCAGATTTCCTCAGTCTGTAAGGCAGCAATCCCTCTGGAGTTTATTTTGTTTTCATTTTCCAACGAATTGCAGTGGAGTAAGTTCTGAATTAAAACATCTCCCAAGAGCTTTTATTAACCTGTAACTTCTTGCAGTGGTTTGTGACCTTCAAACCCTTGGCTGGAGGAGGCTGCATAGCCAGAACCTTGGAGAGCAAGGGCTGGGCTCTTGAGATGTGGCAGGCACAGGCTCACACTCATTACATGCTCATGGACATTAGGAAGAGGTTCTTCACAATGAGGGTGGTGGAACACTGGAACAGGTTGCCCAGGGAGGTGCTGGAGGCCCCATCCCCAGAGACATTCAAGGTCAAGCTTGATGGGGTTCTGAGTAACCTCATGTCCCTGCTTACTGCAGGGGGGTTGGACTAAAGGAGCTTTAAAGATCCCTTTCCAGCCTTTCCAATGGATTCTATGATTCCATGATTCGATCATTCTATGATTCGATAATTCTGTGACTCAGTGATTCGATGACTCTCTGCTCTGCAGAGCTCATGAGGCCAAGCTGAGAATTTTTTCTTAAGAATACCCAAAAAGGAAAGAGACATTTCCTTTTCCTCTCCAGAGCACAAGTGCATCTGACACACTAGTTGCCTTTTCTTTGCCAGGAGGTGATTTGCTCAAGAGGGCTGAGCTTTTGGAGCTGAATGACCCCAAATCTGCAAGACGTCCCCACGTCAGCACTGGGCTCCTGTTTGGATCATTCCCAGCTGTGTCCTGGTTGCAGAACAGTGACTATGACAATCTCATCTTTCCCATGCATGGAGCTGGACCAGAGCAGGCAGGGTGCAAGCAGTGGCACTCCTGCTCACTGTCTGTCATGGCATTCCAAAAATTCCTCCTGCTGTTTCCCGTTTGTCTGCAGGTGAGCTCTCAGCCCTGACTGTTGGGTAAATTCTTCTGCTCCTGCTAGACGTGTCCCAGCCTGTGATCTTTGCCTAGTTTCTGCCAACTAGAGAACTCTGCAGGGGTTGCCAATCGGAATCACAGAATCGTTTTGGTTGGAAGAGATCCTTGAGATCACCAAGTCCCACCACTAAAAACCTGGCAGTGCCAGGTCACCACTAACCCATGGCCTCTTCTCCAGAATAAACATCCCCAGTTCCCTTAGCTGCTCCTCACCAGCCCTGTTTTCCAGCTTCATTGCTCTTCTCTGGACCTGCTCCAGTGCCTCAATGTCCTTCTTGGAGTTAGAGGCCCAAAACTGAACACAATACTCAAGGTGTTGCCTCCCCAGTGCTGAGTGCAAGGGGACTATCCCTGCCCTACTCCTACTGGCCACACCATTGCTGATCTAGGCCAGGATGCTGTTGGCCTTTTTGGCTACCTGGACACACATTGGCTCATCTTCAGCCACCTGTTGACCAACACCCCCAGGTCCTTTTCTGCTGGGTGATTTCCAGCCCCTCTGCCCCAAGCCTGTAGCATTGCACAGGGCTGTTGCGACCTGAGTGCACTTGGCCTTGTTGAATCTCATCCCATCCAGCTCACTTCTGTTAATTAACAAGCTTTAAAGAGGCAGATGTTTGAGTGTGGAGTTGAAGATGTGACTTAGAGCTATTTTTAAAGAGAAGGGGAAAAAAACCATGCAAGGAATGAAGCATCCAAAGAAGCAGCTTGTCCCTAGGGCATGCCACCTTTGTGCTGTTGAGCTTTCTCTTCTTTCTTGAGTGCTTTTTGTGTTCTTTCTTGTGTGTGATATCTGTAAGGACATTTTGCATGAGGACAAGTGAGCTGAGTCCTATATCTAGTGAGGATAAAGTAATCCACACCAGGGGGGTGTTAGAGCTACTTCTTTCTTAAACACAGAAGATACTCACACTTTGCATATTGCTCCTCTATTCATTCCTTATCTCCATTGGGTAAATGGTGGTGGGTTTAGTTTTCAAGCTTGCAGTGAGTATGGAGAAAAAGTAATTGAGCATGCAAAGACCATTTCACACCTTTTCTCAGAGTTTTTCAAAGTGCTTTTTGCCCACCGTGTTCAGAATGGTTAATGTTCTATCTGCACCATTCCAGATGAATCCTGTGAGATTCCCCTCAGAATGCCAAAAGGCAAAGCATCCTTCAGCTGGGAGGAGAGGAGGAATCAGCACATGATGTTTGCTCCTCTGGGTTTTGTCACATCCTTCCTGCTCTGGGTTTTATAAGGTCATCTGAAGTCTCCCACTGGAGACATGATGTGTATAGAGATGCAGCATGGGCAGACTGTAGCTGGTGCTGAGCAATCTCAGCACTGGTTGTGTCTTCCTAGCTGTCATTTTGCCCTTCCCTCTTGCTGCTGCCTTCCTGCTCTGGCTGTTGGTTACTGGCACATAGTTAGTGCTGCTTCCCTGCTGTGCTTTGCTGTGACTGTCCTGCACCCTCCAGCACCTGACTCACTGCAGCTGAGCGTTGAGCCTGCATGGGGAGCAATGGGCAATGCCTGCTTACACCAACCCATGGCCTGGACCAGGCAAGGGAAGTGGTGAAAGCAGGAAGTGCTCATGGTGTGGAAATCTCTACTACACCAGGGTCAGCCCATGGACATCCAACGAAGTGTTGCTAGCTTTGGCTGCTGAGAGCAGCAGGGCTGGAGGGAAGGCAGAGGGATGGGTGCTCATCTCAGCGTGACCAGCACTGCCTTGGAAGAGGAAGATGTTGTCCCCTGTGTGCAAGGGTTGTGGGAGGGATTTGCCCTAGGCGTGGTCAGGTATGGATATGTGTCAGGAGGGGCTTTTCAGGTCAGTCATTACTCTTACACAACTCCTGACCACCAATCAGCAGAAGTAGGACATAGCTGGTCCTGTGGGGAAATGTTACCCAGCTGAACTGGGCTTGTCACAAGACAGAAGATGAGGATCAGCTCCTGGAGCTGCACTTTGCCAGGGGATGACACGATGGGATTGAGTGGGAGGGTACAGCATGGATCCTCCCCTCCAGCCACTCTGTCCCTGCTGTGACCTCCCACCTCTCTGCTGCTGAAATCCTCCTGCCACACAGAGCATGCCCTGTGAGCCTTTCCCTCCCTCCCACACACACCAAGTGAGACGAGCAGCTGGGTGGTACTCTCGAGGTGTCAGAGGAATGTCATGGCCCAAGGGAATGCTACTCCTATGTCCTTGGCTGCAGCCTACAGCTGTGGAGAAAGCCAGGGGCTGTGGGATGGGAGCTGTGCCATGCCAGGGACTCTGGGAGATGCTTGCAAGAGAAGTCCTGGTCTATCCCCTTTCATATGCTGTGGCAAACCATGGCATAGATACTCTGGAATTGATGGAATTTGAAGTGGCTGTGGTGGGCACCACATTTTTTACTGTGCTAAACTGCTTCACCTTCTACTGCTGCTGCCAGGAGAATTTTCCCAGCAGCAAGAGCCCAGGTGAGACACAGACAGTCCAGAGGTGACCTATCTCCAGCTTTCTGTCTTTCCTTCAAGGAGAGAAAGGCAAATAATACACAGGATGCTTTGCACTGCACCTGGCTTCTTGTGTTGAGTGCAGTGGGGCAAATGGGATGACAGGAAGGGAGTGCAAGGGTACCAGGTCTCCTAGGGTAACTTTGATCCAACATACTGAGTAAAGGGATCTGGGGGCCCTTAATCCAAGAAGGACATGACCTGATGGAGAGGGTCCAGTGGAGGGCCACAAAAATGATCAGAGAGCTGAAGCACCTCTCCTATGAAGACAGGCTGAGAGAGTTGGGGCTGCTCAGCCTGGAGAAAAGAAGGCTGCAGGGAGACCTTACAGCAGTACCTGAAGGGGGGGTTACAAGAAAGCTGTGGAGGGACTGTTGCTAGGGCATGTAGCACTAGGACAAGGGACAGTGGTTTTACACTGGAGCAGGTTAGATTTAGCTTGGACATTAGAAGTTCTTCACAATAAGAGTGGTGCAACACTGGAACAGGCTGCCCAGGGAGGTGGTGCAGTCACCATCCCTGGAGGTGTTCAAAAAATGTGTAGACAGGGTACTTCAGGCCAAGGTTTAGTGGGCATGGTGGGATTGGGTTGATGGTTGGACTGGATGACCTCTTCCAACCTTAATGATTCCATGATTGGTATGGAAAAGCTGAGAGCAGTGAGGGAAATCAGTGCATATCATGTAAGGATGGACTTGCCCACTGTTGTGCATGTGAGATTCACACAATGTGTCTGTGCATGGGTGCAAAGCCTCAGTTCTGATCCTCACTCATGAGGATGTTTAGGCAGCAAACAATACCATCAGGAAGTAAAATGCTTAGGTCGTGTGTAGAAGGTTTTCCTCCCATGCTGAGCACAGGCTGTGTTTACAGAGATACTCCCTGGTGCTGGAGCAGTGTCTTGCTCAAGCTCTGCAGGAATCCATTTGCACTGTCAGGTACTGCTAGCTGTACATTTTCCCACCTGTTTCAGTGCATACAAGGAAGCTGGCTCTGTAAAATATTCCCTCTGTCATCTAGGGCTTTGTTCTTGTTATTGACAGTCCCTGGGGAATGATCACAGGATGTTAGGGGTTGGCAGGAACCTCTGGACATCATCGAGTCCAACCCCCTTGCCAGAGCAGGACCAGAGAATCCAGCACAGGTCACACAGGAACACATCCAGATGGGGCTTGAAAGTCTCCAGAGAAGGAGACTCCACAACCTCTCTGGGCAGCCTGTTCCAGTGCTCTGGGACCCTCCCAGTGAAGAAGTTCCTCCTCATGTTGAGGTGGAACCTCCTGTGCTGGAGTTTCTATCCATTGCCCCTTGTCCTATCCCAGGGTGCAATGAGCAGAGCCTGTCCCCTCCCTCCAGTGAGGCAGAGCCCTTGACTCTTCTCTGCACCAGCTTCTCAGCTCTACATGCCTGGTGCCTTATGAGGAGCAAACCACAGCTAGCTGTTGTCTGAACACTGAGAGGTTGCTGGGGGTACAAGAAAAACAGCATCAGTGCTGCATGTGTCTGTGTGGCAAATGCAAACAAATGAGGAAAAGCTGATTATAGAGTGTAGTTCCTGGTTAGTTTGTAGAAAGGATTATACAGCATGGACTGGGGGAAGGAAGATTTTGTCTTTACCTTCCTTTCATATGGCACAGCTAGACTTCCCTTATCCTGTTGCCCCCTCTGGGATCAACACAGCCTTGAAACTGGCAAAGGTGAGCAACGGGATTCATAGATTCATGGAATAGTTTAGGTTGGAAGGGATCCCAAAGATCTAATTCCAACCTCCCTGCCATGGGCAGAGACACCTCCCACCAGCCCAGGTTGCTCAAGGCCTCATCCAACCTGGCCTTGAACACCTCCAGGGAGGGGGCATCCACAGCCTCCCTGGGCAATCTGTTCCAGTGTCTCACCACCCTCACTGAAAAGAATTTCTTCTTAATCTCCAGTATAAATCTCTCCTCCTCAAGCTTCAGTCAAGATCAGGGAATCTTCCAGTCCACTTGCTCCAGATTCCCCTGAGCAGGGCAATGGTGACATAGTCTCAGCTCAAGATCTGTATTGTCCTAAGAAGCTCTCAGACCCTGAAGGCTTGGTCTGCTGAAGCATGCTTCTGAATGATTCCTGCTTCACTTTGAGGACAGGGTTTCGAGTTCTAGTGCACACCTTAAAAACCTGGGAACTTTTCTCTGGTCTTCTTTCTTGGTTGGGATGCCCTGTGCTTCCTCAGACAAGTCCAGAAACAGTGAGTCTGCCCACATAGCCCCAGGCATGGCTGAAAAGCTGGGACAGGATGCTGCTGGTGTGCCAAGTGGTATGGCTTCGTGCCAGCCAGGCAAAGGGAGGTAGAGCTGAGCAGAACCAAGGTGCTAGTTGCCCCTGCTGCCCTGAATCACAAGGCCATCACCAAAGCACGCAGGGATGTTTTCGCAGGAAAGAAAAATTAGGAAGCAAACCCCAGCTGGTTTCAGACAAAGCTCAAGGAGAAATAATTATTTGCACAATGAGGCAGAGTTCTCTTCCAGATGTTTATGATGGAAGCTTTGTGCCAGATCCAAAGTTTTTCTGCTGTATTTCTGATTTAGCTGCAGCCTTTTATCAGTTCTGAAAAACCTAGGGACAAAGGACAAGGTTCTGACATCAGAGCTGATGCAATGGTGCAGCAAACAGAGCTGGCTCTGGAGCCACAGAGGGAATAGCTCTGCAAAAGACAGAGTCCTCTGGCTGAGTAAGTGCAGAGAAAATTAAACCCAGGCTCTTAATCCCTATGCATTGGGGAAGAGGATCATTATTTGTGATGAAATAGAAGGGCCATTGTATGTGGGATATTCTGTCACATTGCATAAGTCAGTATGGTCATCCTTGACCTCATCCCAGGCACCAGGCCCTGGCCAGGGGCATGGAAAGGAAAGAGATCAGTCAGATTGACCTCAGGATCTCTGTCCCTCTGTGCATGTGGTAGGACAACAAACTTCAGCCTTTGCATCTGACAGTAATTTATGGCCCTCCCTGTGCTGACAGAGTTCTGGTACTGATGTGACCTCTTTGGTTTTCTCTACTTACTCCTCACTTACACACCTCCTGCAGACTGCTCTGATTAAATATTTGCCCTTCATGCCATTCTGTAACAGCTTCCTGGTCACTTTGGCAGAGTCCATTTCCCACCAGGTAGATGAACACGCTCAGACCAGTACCTCTGCTCACACTCATTTCAGAGCTCTCCTTCTCCAGACAGCCAGATCCCACTGTCCTAGGATGTGTGTGAGAGCAAGAGGTACAGTTAGATTCTCAGTACCACAGTATCACAGTACATTAGAGGTTGGAAGGGACCTCAGGAGATCATTGGATCCCCCTGCCAAACAGGATCATTTATGGTAGTCCACACAGGAATGCATCCAGGTGGGTTTTGAAAGTCTCCAGAGAAGGAGACTCCACAACCTCTCTGAGCAGCACACATTAGACATGAAATGGGGCATCCTTAGCATGGATCTTGGAAGCAGGACTTGCCTTCAACAGACCTTGGAGCCACAGTGGAGATGTTCTGGGAGCTTGGCTGGACGGTTACATGGGCTCACCAGGGTTCAGCAGAGAGGAGGTGGGGAGAAAGCCACTTAATCTGTATTTCTGTGCCAAGAGGTTGGAAGGACTCTGCCAAAACCAACAGCTTGCCCAGGAGAAGCAGATGATCTCCTGTGAGTTTTGGGATGTGTTGGCCTGTCACTGTATGCAAGCTGTTAGCAAGCACCATGGTACCACTTGGATGGAGAGAATGAATTCATAACTGTTAAGAACAAACCCCAGTGAGGTCCACCTCTCTCTGGTTTTGGGCAGAATGCTCAATCTTCAGTAGAGCAGAGTTTTACAAGTGCTTTTGCTGGTGTAAACATCTACACTATGGTTCACACTGGCTTCTGGGGACACCAAGGGAACCTGCACAGGGATTTTATGATCCGTTTTCAGTGCCAGGTCTTTATGGTCACCATTATCTGAACCAATTAAATTAAATTAATGATAGGATGGGTTCTAGCACTTACTGAAAATCAAAACCAGCAAGAGGAAGGTCCAAAACACCCCAACATTCCCCCCATTTGAGCTGCAGAATTCCTTTCTGTAGGCTGTTCTGGATGCTGAAAATTGGCATGGGCTCAAGCACCCACAAGATATCTTTATACATGAGGAGTTCTCTGTGGGAACCAAAGGCTCTGTGTCTCAAGAAGTCCTTGGGCCTCCCATTGCAGGGCATGTTTTGGGGAAGCCTTGTGTATGTTTGCCCTGTACATCTGCATGTGCACCAGGGCTGTGGTGATTTGGGACATGCCTGTGAAAATGCTCTCGTGGTAGATCTCCAAGCTGCAGGCAGCAGACAGCAGGCAGTGCTGGAACAATTCTGGGACCTGCTTCCCTGTGGTTCCCTGATACTGGTGATTTGTCATGGCTCCAACAGAGGGAATAGATGAAGTTCCTGTGCCAGGTCTGGAGGCTACAGCTGCAGAGTGGTGTGGGCACAGCTTTATGAGCAGCAGAGGATGGGTGCCCACATTAAGGAGGCCACAACTTCCTTCTGTCGATCTGTATGAATTACACATTTCCTGATCAGAGCCTTTCAACCTACTTATTTGGCCTTTCCAGAAACCTGGTAATTTGAGTAATAGCTCCATGGTTTCCCCAGGTGAGTTGTGGAAGAGTATCCCCAAGTGGGTTGCTGGCAGCCGTTTTGTGCATTTGGCATGGGAGGACTCCTCGCTTGTATCGCTCTTCGCTCTTCCCCTCCCTCCAACACACCCTTTCTGTTGGCTGCAATTATGAGGAACCTGCTTGCCCACACAAAACTTCTACCCTGCCTTGAATGATATTAGGGATTAAGAAATGAATGCACTTCAGCACAGGCCAGAGAGTGACTTTGTTAAAAGTCCTGCAGGAACCTGATACGTTTCAGGAGCTGATCTTCAATCCGAGGCTCTCACAAACACTGAGTGCCCTGAGAAATGCCAGGCTTCCAGATGGCATTAGCATGGGAATCTTCTCCAAGACCAGTCCTACATTGCATAGACTCATAGAATGGTCCAGGCTGGAAGGGACCACCAAAGCTCATCCAGTCTGACCTCCCTGCAGTCAGCAGGGACATCCCCAACTAGATCAGGCTGCCCAGGGCTTTGTCGAGCCTCGCCTTGAATATCTCCAGGGATGGAGCCTCAACCACCTCCCTGAGCAACCTGTTCCAGTGTTCTACCACCCTCATAGTAAAGAGCTTCTTCCTGATATCCAATCTAAATCTGTTCTTCTCCAGTTTGAAGCCATTGCCCCTGGTCCTGTCACTGCAGGCTTTTGCAAGCAGTCTCTCTCCATCCTTCCTGTAGGTCCCCTTCAGGTTATTATTAGGTCTCCCTGGAGCCTCCTCTTCTCCAGGCTGAACAACCCTCAGCCTTCCACATCCATGAAACAAATCACTTCAAAACCAAAGCAGGCTGAAAAAGGCACAAAGACTGTACATGACTTTAAAAAAAAAAAAAAATTGTGTGGCTTTTTGTTGTTGTTTTTGTTATTGTTTGGGTTTGGTTTTGTTTGTTTGTTTTTTTTTTTTTTTTGTAAGGCTGATCTTAACATTTCAGCCTCACTCCCTAAGAGGCCCTGTGGGAGACTGCATGATCTTATGGTCTTTTCATTATTACAAAGGGATTTTGCTTCTATTGACACAGAGATTACAAACCCACCACAGGTACTTTGTTGTTGACTGTGAAGTACAGACAAGCAGTTGCAGCCTGTTTTTCTGGCACTGAAAGAGCAGAAAAAAGAAGCAGGCACAGCTATCAGCCAGGCTTGAGCTGGTGCAGTTTAACTTGCAGTGGGATAATTGCTTATTGTCTATTGATTCCCCTCCTGTTTAAAAAACTATCCTGATTTGTTAATGAAAGCAGAGCTGTCATGGGAGTGGAGTGCAAATAGTGCTTCCTGAAGATGAGCAGCAGCAGATTGCTGAGCTTTTTCTCTCTCCTTCTTCTTGCTGAAGAGGGGTTGATAAACACAGGGAGTGTGGCCAGGTGTGGAGGAGATGTTCAGCTCTTGCTGGGGGGGGGGACAGTAATCTCTCAGGGTCAGCCTTTTGCAGAGGTGTATTTGGATGCAGGGAGGAAGATGTTTCTCTTCTGCAAAGCAACTCTTTATTTTAGCCCACATACAATCATTTTGTCTGGAAGAGACCTTTAAGATCATCAAATCCAACCACTAACATAGCACTGCCATGTCACCACTAAAACCTGTGCCTCAGCACCACATCTACACATCTTTGAAATCCTTCCAGGGACGAGGACTCCATCACTGCCCTGGGCAGCCTGTTCTGGGATTTGACAACCCTCTTGGGGAAGAAATGGTTCTTCATGTCCAACCTAAACCTCCCCTGGTGCACCTAGACTCATAGAATGGCTTAGGTTGGAAGGGACCTCAGAGATCACCTGCTCTAACCTCCCTGTCATGGGCAGGGACACCTTTCAACTCAATTTGGTTGCTCAAAGCCTCATTCAACCCAGCCTTGAACACCCCCAGGTAGGGTGCCTCTGTGTGTATGATTTCAGACCACTTGTCAGCCAGCTTTAAGGTTCTTTATCCATAAAGGGCTGACTTTGATTTTTTTTTTTCTTTGTTTGTCCCCAGAAATGACAATGTATAAGCTGCTCTGTTGGGTGAATGTGTTCTAGAGTTCATTGTGATTCATGAGGATGCTTCATCCCAGAACCAGACATGCAGGATCACAGACACTATGTAAGGGTCTCTAAGGTCTCCCAAGCCTTGGCTGTCAGGGGTCAAATGCTACTCAACATTTGCAAAGAAAACCACAACCTCATGCTAGGATGAGAGCAGAGGTGGGACAGGGGAAAGGAAATTACAAAGGGAGAGAGGATATTGTTCTCCTGTTGCACAAAATGTGTTGTCATGGATTCAAATGAAGAAGTGACACAAGTGTGAGCAAGGAGGGGACTGACACAAGCCCTTGGCTGTATTTGACACTCAGCAGATTCATGTTTCAGGGATTGTATAAACATCTGTGCAAATCTGACCCGAAAAGCCAAATCACCCCAGGTTGATAGATTTGCAGAGGAATCAGATTACCTCTGTGCAGCATTTGTCTATAGACTTATCTTTATTTATCTTCAGTGTTTCAGTGACTCCTGGCTGTGAAGGATTCTTCAATGCCCTGTCATTAAGCCACTGAGCCTCTCAACACAGCTGTGAAATGCAGGCAGCACATGAAAAGTTCCTGAGATCTGCTTTTCTTGGACAGTTTAGGTCTATTTTTCTTGAGCTGATGCCCCCCACCCTCCCACCATCCCCCCCCCCAAAAAAAAAAAGTGGAACAAAACTGCAAAACTGTAGCTTCCTGAGGTGCACCATTTGGACTGGAGTAAAGCAGGGAAATTCCTCCTGCATTTTTTGAGGTGATGTTTGTGCAGAGGGAGGGAAGTCCATCAGGACAGCATTGTGCTTGCATGCATGGCCTCCACTTGCTTTGAGTTATTTACTTAGAGGTTCATCATTTGATTTCAGGTTTTGATTTGAGAGTCAGAAGTGTTTGGGGAACTGAGAATTAGTTCTCTCCAGGAGTGACTGGAAGAGTATAGCAAGCTGTGAGAGTATGCCTGCAGCTTACCCTGGCTAGATATTAACCTGGGACAACCTGGGACAGCCACAACCTCATGGGACTTGCAGAGTGTTGACTACCCAAGTCCTGAGCAAGGAGGAAATAACTACCTGCACCAACACCTAGCTGCAGACTAGAAGCAACAGGATGGGACCTTTCAAGGGAGCTGCCTGACTCCTCCTGGGGCCATATGAGCCTGATGCTGATAGGAACTGCTCAGTGAGGTTCCTGTCACAAGAGGAGAGAGCTTAAGGTGGTCAGGAGACAAGACTGAAGTCGGAACAGATTTGGCTTTGTGGGTAGGTTTGGCAGAAGGATAAGGGAGCAGTCTGGGAAGACCAGACCTGTGAAAGACACAATGGCCAAATCTCTTGGTCAGTCTGTGCAGAAGGACCTGGTGGAGGCTGTTAGTAGGCTCAAGGTTTAGGAGACCTGAGTTGGAGGGAAAGAGCCAATAAGCTGCTGAAGCATCTAGAGCACAAGCCTTGTGAGGAGCTGCTGAGGGAACTGAGATTGTTCAGCCTGGAGAGAAGGAGGCTGAGGTGAGAACTTCTGGCTCTCTACAACTCCCTGAGAGGAGGTTGGGGAGAGATGAGGTTGTTCTCTCTAGTAACATCTGATACAAGGAGAGGAAGTGGCCTCACACTGCACCAGGGCTTGTTTATTTTGGGCATTAGAAGGAACTTCTGCACTGAAAGGGTTCTCAAAGACTGGCACAGGCTGCCCTTGGAGGTGGTTGAATCTCCATCCCTGGAGGTGTTCAGAAGAGGTAGAGATGTGGTGCTGAGGGCCATAGCTTAGCACCAGGTGTGGTGGAGTTAGGGAATGGTTGGACTCAATGACCTTAAAGGTCCTTTCCAACAAAACCAATTCTATGACTGTGATTCTGCATGGCTTACAGCACCCAGGTAAAGCAGACCCTGATACTGTGCAGGTTTTGGTAAAGGTGGTGGTGTAATTAGGATGAAGTTGCACCTCTGAAGTCTACCTGTCTGGGATGGTGGAAGAACATTGGGAGGAGTTGCCTCAGCACAAGGGAAGACTGTTGGGGTGTGGTTAATGAGGCAATTCACTGAAAGGCATAATTGCTTTGTCAGCTTCATGGGCTGAATTACATCTTGAGTGGGTGGGGAAGGAGACTTGTTGGAACAGCCCAGCCTTGGATGAATGCTTCAGTTACAAGTCTCTGTAAGGCTAATCTTTCTGGCTCCTTTCTAAGGTCAGAAGTTTGCTGCTTCATAACTGGGCCTTTCTCAAGTGCCAGAGAAGTGAATGAGACAATTTCTGAAACTTGTCAACACATCTGTATCCCTCAGCTCTTCCCCTAGGATCTCTTAGCAGAATCTCAGCTATGGCATGAGGAGCCCCCTGCTCCATGCACCACCATGGCTTGTGGGAATGCTCTCAGTGCATGACCACACTGCAGACCAGAGCAAGAGCTGGGACCACACCATCCACTGAAGGCTGAAGGATGTGCGAGCATGGGCATGCAAATGAGGAGACAGAGCCATCATGTGCTGCAGTGTGTCCATGAGCCTGGAAGAGTGATGCAACAGCCACCATGCTGTGTGGGCAAACCCAGTGAGTCAATGACCTGTGGGAAAGAGTCAAAAATGTTCTGCAGTGAGCACTGGAGCTGAGATTTCCCATGGATGAGGGTTACTGGAGTACAGCAGTGGTTCTTAGAAGGATCCCTGTCTCTTGATAGAGGGTGTGACTCTGCCACAATCAAAACTTTGACTTTTTGACTACCTGATAAGACAGGTTGGATCTAATTGAAGCTCATGGCTGCTGTAGATTTGAACTCTGAGCTACGGTTGCCGGATGAAAAAAAAAAACCAAACCAACAAACAAATAATAAAAAAAAAGTTCTAGGTTAACCTAGATAGAAATCAAGCAGGAAAAGTGAGAGGTTTGAAAAAGTAGGAACAAAAAAAAAAAATTATTTGAAAAAAGCAAAATTCACTATCAACTTGTTATATTCCCACCCCCCCCCCCCCCCCTTGGAATTTCTCTGTTGTGGCAATACAAAAGGAGAATAGTTGATGTTTGTTAGATGAAGAAAATGATGAGAAAGAGTTGCCAAACTCAAGGCCACGTTCTGTGCACAAAGTTAGACTGAGTTCTGTGGGTCCTGACTGTAAGAGCATCTCATTTTCCAAGTTAATCACAGCCTGTGTCGTGGTTTTCATCTCAAGCCATTGTTACTTACCTACAAATGTCATAATGCTTGCCAAAATGTTCAGCCTCTGGAATGTTCTTGTAGCTAATCTGAGGGGGTTTGAACCCTATAAATTAAGACATTGCCACTGACAAGAGCAAGAATGTTTATTTTTTTAGTTACTAAGTGTAGAGAAAGTAGGCTTGCAGCAGGTGTGCCAGGGAGAGTGTGGATATAGAATCCTAGACTAAGGTATCAAGTCCAACTGTCAGCCCAACACCACCATGACCACTAAACCATGTCTTGAAATGCTGTGTCTACACATCCTTGGAACACCTCCAGGGGTAGTGACTCTACCACCTCCCTTGGGCAGCCTGTTCCTATGCCTGACCACTCTTTCAGGAAAGAAATTGTTCCTAAAATCCAGTCTAAACCTCCCCTGGTGCAACTTGGGGCCATTTCCTCTTACCCTATTCCTTGGGAGAGGAAACTGACCCCCACCTGACTCCAGTCCCCTTTCAGGGAGGTGCAGAGAGCAGTGAGGTCTCCCCTCAGCCTCCTTTTCTGCAGACTAAACCACCCCAGTTCCCTCAGCTGCTCATCTCCAGACTCATTCTCCTGACCCTTTACCTGCTTCATTGCCCTTCTCTGGACCTGCTCTGGCACCTCAGTGTCCTTCTTGGGTTGAGGGGCCCAAAATTGAACCCAAGACTCAGGGTGCTGCCTCAATGGAAATAGTTCCCATGATGTAGGTACCATGCAGGTCTCTTACAAAGAAAGGGTGGTCCCTGATAATCCCCCCCTACTGAATTGCTAAAGGCAAATCACTCCTGATTTTACCTTGATCAATACAGTTCTGGCCTTGGTAATCTAAAAATAGAAGCAAGGTGAGACTGTAGGCTGGGGGAAATAATAATTCTATTAGACAAAATCTCCTGGGGTGTGAGAGAAAAAAAAACATGATAGGAATATTTTATGTTTCTCATCTAATTTCACCTCGCTACATGCAACTCTCATGAGCCTTACCCACTAATATTCTGAAGTGTTCTGGTTGTGCTAGAAGACAGCAGTGATGTGGCTTTCCAGAAGGCACCTTGGTATGACCCAAGCTTGTCCTACTCTTCCAGCCCCAGAACTGACTTCTCAAGGATGCCATCTCCCTTTCAGCTGTGTCCTTAGCCCTGTTACACCTGGTCCTGCAAGTGGGAAGGGGGCAAGTACAGGGAAGGTTGGAGAGAAGTGACATGAGGTGTGAATTGCATACTCTGTTGTGACAGGACAAGGGGTGATGGCTTCAAACTGGAAGAAGCTGGATTTAGATAAGATATTAGGAAAAAATTCATCCCCATGAGGGTGGGAAGGCACTGGAACAGGTTTCCCAGAGAAGCTGTGAAGGTTCCAAACCTGGAAGTGTTCAAAGCCAAGTTGGATGGGGCCTTGAGCAACTTATCTAGTAGGAGGAATCCTGACCATGGCAGGGGGGTTGGAACTGGGTGATCTTTGGGGTCCCTTCCAACTGAACCCATTCTGTAATTCTGTGAATGTGCTGTAGAGCTGCCATGGTAAATTCAACAAGATGCAGGTTGAAGGATTTCAGCCTCTTGTCTTTAGCCATTTCTATCCTTATGTCTCACTACTACCAAGCTGAAGAAGGTGGACCAGGACTTTCTGAAACAGCTGGAGAATCTGAGCAATTTGAAGCACTTGGGCAGGATTTGTGGTGCAACACTTCCAATACAAGTTTGAATGAGAGAATGGACACAAACCACAGCCTCTCTCCCTCCCTTAGGGATTCTCCCAAGTCTGCAACTATAATCTTGCCCTGTGCCCTCATCTCTTCATCATGTACAAGTTACATAGTGCTGGCTGTAGGTGAAGCACTAATGGCCATTAATTTGTAATTATTATTGATTAAGGTCTCCTCATTAGTTGCTGGAAGGTGAATTTTTGTGGCAAGCTTTAAACTCTGTCCGTAACATGCCTCAAAACTCTTCCATTTGCAGCAAACACCATGCAGGCTGCCACATCACTGCCAGGAACTTTACCTGTGATCTAAAACTCTGCAGTATATACCAAGTGGCCACAGTCATCCTAGGTCATCTCATTTGCTGAAAAAAGCAATGATCTTAAGGTAATGAAGCTGCTGAAAACCACAGGAGGGTCATCAAAGTCACTCCAACAACTCTCAGCCTTGGTAGAAATAAAATTGTCTCTGTGTGTTCTTTTTAAATTGTCTCTGTGTGTTCTTTTTAAATTGTCTCTGTGTGTTCTTTTTGAGCAGATGCTGGATGAAAGATGTCTTTGTGCTTCCTTGATGCTATTCTACTGAGTCTTTAGCAAAGCAGCCTTCCCCACTTCATGGGAGGAGAGGAGCGAGCTCAAATCACAGAGCTACTGCTGCCTCCCTGCCTGGCCTAGCAGACTGTTTTGTTTTCCCATTGAACTTTCCACCTGCTTTTTGAGTCACACCATTTCCCTTGTCTTCCCAAATGAATCCCTTCCCTGTTCCTCCTCCCTTATCACTCGTCCTCTATGTCATTCCAGTGATATTTTTTCCTTCCTCTATCCTTCAGTCCTTAATCTCAGACTCCCAGGGTGATGTTTCACTATGGAGCACTCACGATTTTGCATGAGCTACCTAAAATCTTGGGAATTCAAGAGAAAAAAAAAAATCTCCTGTGATGGATTATCTAGGACTGGTTCTTGGAATAAGTAATGAAAGGGCATTTGGGGCCTAGTGGTATCAGGACAAGGAATGAGTGACTGTTGTCTCTAATGGAAATAACAGCCCTTTGCTACAAAACCTAGTAGATCAAGGTGGAGATTCTCCTCTCCTGTCTAGGTCTGGTTTGTTCTTTCATTTTCCTCTATGCATTTCACAGACACTGCTGCCACAGGCATGATCCAAGAGGCTACAGAACCTCTTCTCTGCCTCTGCTCCACTGCATGGCTCAACACTGCAGTGCAAAGAGGGCTTCTTGTGGGCACCAAGCACCCTGTCCCTTTCCTCATTCATAGCTTTGAACTGTGCTTGACTGCTCACAGCAGCCAGCTAACACAAGCAGGGTAGGTAGGTCTCATTCTAGAGGAAGTTATCTTGCTCCTGGAAATCACCACCACTCCTTGGACACTCACTGGCACCCAAAGCACATCATCACCTCTTGCTGAAGTGCCAGGGCCCAGCTATGTAGCAAGTATGGAAGCTGAGGGCACTGACTGTCGTTTCCCAGTCAGCCCAGTGCTGGCTCCTTCACTTGGGATGCAAGACTCACCTCCATGCTGGCCACTAAGGAGAGCATCATCTTTGGAAAAGACTTTCAGAAGTGGCTGGGCAGATCAGTGAGGCTTCTGAGCACTCCATCTCAAAGGATTTTGCTTGGGGTCCCTTGGCACAGACTGTTTGACCCACTGCACGGTTGTATGTCTCTAGCACCTCTGCAGCAGCATGTCCAAATTGAAGGTGTTCCAGGAAAACTCAGTGAGGATTAGTAGAGGTGTGGAGAATGCAAGCAGCATAAGGTGTAAACACAGATGAAGTGTGTGGCTAACAGATGACTGGCTGATGACACCAAGCTGTGTGGTGCAGCAGACAGGCTGGAGGGAAGGGATGCCATCCAGAGGGACCTGGACAGGCTGCAGAGCTGGGCACAAGCCAACCTCAGGAGGTTCAACAAGACCAAGTGCAGGGTCCAGCATCTGGGTTGAGGCAATCCCAAGCACAAGCAGAGGCTGGGCAGGGACTGGCTGGAAAGCAGCCCTGAGGAGAGGGACTTGGGGGTGCTGGGGGAGGAGAAGCTCAGCAGGAGCCAGCAGTGAGCACTTGCAGCCCAGAGAGCCAAGCAGAGCCTGGGCTGCAGCAGGAGAAGTGTGGCCAGCAGGGCAGGGAGGGGATTCTCCCCCTCTGCTCCACTCTGCTCAGACCACACCTGGAGTACTGCATCCAGTTCTGGAGCCTCTGTTCCAAGAGGGATATGGACATGCTGGAAGGTGTCCAGAGAAGGGCCATGAGGATGAGCAGAGGGCTGGAGCTGCTCTCCTATTAGGAGAGACTGAGAGAGTTGGGGTTGTTTAGTCTGGAGAAGAGAAGACTCCGAGGTGACCTTCTTGTGGCTTTCCAGTATCTGAAGGGGCCTACAAGAAAGCTGGGGAGGGACTTTTTAGGCTCTCAGAGAGTGACAGGGCTGGAGGGAATGGAACAAAGCTGGAAGTGGGGAGATTCTGGCTGGACATGATTCTATGATTAAAGCCATGTAAATTTGGTGCTGCTCCTTGGTGTTAATTCAGTGACCCTCATCTGAAATGCATCTTACGGAGCATAAGAACCATTCTGGATAGTTGGGTTTGGAAATTGTGCTTAATTCCTGCCAGTGAAATAGGTGCTGGAAGGCTATTAAAAATCAAGCTGCCACACAACAGTCAGTGCTCTGGGGAAAAAAGAAAAAAGATCCTGCATTGCCTCTCAGGTCTGTTGCAAGATCATTTCAGCAGAGGTTGTTCCATGCTGTGCACACAAATCATGCAGGACCAAAGGGCTACACCACAACTGATGCAACTACAGCATAAAAATAACTAAATGTGCCAGGATGATCTAGTGTGTGGTGTCCCTGCCCATGGCAGGGGGGTTGGAACTGGATGATCCTTGTGGTCCCTTCCAACCCTGACTGATTCTGTGATTCTATGATGGTGAGGAAGGAGGGCTGTCCAGGAGAGGGGTGGTAGGAGCTGAAAGGAAACTCATATTGGTAATGCTAAAGGAGATTTCCCCCAGGGATCATCTGGTACAACCTTTCTGGGTGATAGTGTAGTTGAAATGAGCTGGCCCAGCACCCTGTTGAGTTGAGTCTTGAAACTGTCCAGTACAGGGGAATCCACTGCTTCCCTTAGGAGAGGATTCCAATGTCCAGCTGCTCACATGGGGAAACATTTCCTTCTGGAGTCCAATGGGAATCTCCCCAGCAGTAATTTCTCCCCATTAGTCCTTGCCTTGTCCCTGTGACTCTTTGTAAAAAGGGTGTCTCCATCCTCTTGGTATCCACCCTTTATTTATAGCAACAATTAGCTCATGGGTCTCTCCTGTTTGTCTGCTTGGAAACTACTTCACTGGAGCAAATAGAAATATCTACCTGGCTCCAGACAGGCCACTTGCTGCCTTTGCCTTGCTGGAATAATCAGCTCATCTAGCACTCAACTAAAATTCATTAAAAGGTGAAGAAAATGAGCACCACAGACCGAGGCACAGCCCAGCCTGCTGTTATGTAGTTGGGAGAGCTAAGCTGGATTGGTGCATAGAAGATGAGATGCAAAAACTCCACCCCAGGGTGCATCCATCCCTTTGACACTTTGCTTTGAGCCATGTCAGATCTGACTAGGATATTTATGGTAAAAATATTTTTCCTCTGGAAGGAAATTTTGCTTGAATGAACTAAAAACTCTTGGGGGAGTGGCTCTGGCACTGCCTTTGTCAAGAATAATCATCCACAGTTTTCATTTCAGTGATGTTTGCTTGACCTGTTCTGACTTGATTTGACTTAAGTTCAACCATCTAAGGAAATATTTTGCTCTGTCTTGGTCAGAGTGGTAAAGAAGCATCTTGACTGTTCTGAGGTTACATCTTAGACAAACGAAAGATTTCTGTTCAGGAAAAAAAGTTTTCAGCTTTTCATTCTCTACTGGAAGAATCATTGAATCATAGAATGGTCCAGGCTGGAAGGGACCACCAAAGCTCATCCCATCTGACCTCCCTGCAGTCAGCAGGGACATCCCCAACTAGATCAGGCTGCCCAGGGCCTCGTTGTGCCTCACCTTGAATATCTCCAGGGATGGAGCCTCAACCACCTCCCTGGGCAACCTGTTCCAGTGTTCCACCACCCTCATAGTAAAGAGCTTCTTCCTGATATCCAATCTAAATCTGCCCTTCTCTAGTTTGAAGCCATTGTCCCTGGTCTTGTCACTGCAGGTCTTTGCAAGCAGTCTCTCTCCATCCTTTCTGTAGGTCCCCTTCAGGTACTGGAAGGCTGCTCTTAGGTCTCCCTGGAGCCTCCTCTTCTCCAGGCTGAACACCCCCAGCTCCCTCAGCCTGTCTTTGTAGCAGAACTGCTCCAACCCCCTGATCATTTTCATGGCCCTCCTCTGGACCTGCTCCATCAGGTCCATGTCCTTCCTATAGTGAGGGCTCCATACCTGCACAGGGTATTCCAGGTGAGTTCTCACCAGAGCAGAGTAAAGTGGTAGAATCACCTCTCTGGATCTGCTGGCAATGCTGCTTTTGATGCAGCCTAGGATGTGATTTACCTCCTGGGCTGCAAGCTCACACTGCCTGCTCATGTCCAGAAAACAAAGTGAAACCTCTGAACACTGCCCACAGAAAGGAAATTCCAAGTAGCATCTCAATTTAGCAGTGACAAAACTTATGACTCTCATTGCATGAGACACTTCCCATGATGAAAAAGGACATTTTTTTTTCTTTTTTTTTTTTTTATACAATCAGTATTTTGTGCTTAATTTGCACAGCACACAGGAGAACATTTCCAGAGCTGCCAACAATGTCTTGATTTCTCAGGTCAGAAAGTTTGTGCATTTTCTTTCCCCTGTGCAGTCTGCTTATTTACCTTATTTATCCAGAATAGGGATGTGCTAATAGAAGCAAGATTTTAAGATCCTCTGTGATAAATTTGGGATATGGTGCAATGAGCAGAATGTTTCTGAGCTGAGCCCAGTGGTACAGTGGTGTCTACATTATTGTGATGCTCTTCTCTATGGAGCTTAGTATGCATTTGTCATTTGAGCTGTTCCAAATGTCCTCTGAGGCCACCAAAAAGAGCTGCACTAGACTCCAGGGAATGTTTTAACTTCTAATCATTAACCTGGCCTTCCATCCTTTCTCCCAGGAAACCCTAGGTTAGAAATGACTAGATGTGAAAGCTTGGGTCTGAAATCAGGCTTAGGCATTCTCCACACGTCAGCTTTTGCAGAGGTGGGTTGCTTTATATTTTAATACTTCTCCCTAATCCCTTCCAAGCAGATTTGTTGTCCTTGGCAAGCTACAACAGCACCAAGTCTCCTCCAGTATGTGCTTGCAGCCAGCACAGCTGAGGCCAACATCCTGACCTGAGGTCTGCACTCTGGGAGCTACACAACTTGCTGTCTCAGTGTGTCTGTTGACATCAAGAGGTGGTAGGTTTTGTACAGTGGTCCTCAACAAGGCTTCTGGTGAGAAGTCTCATAGAAAAAAAACCTGTCCTTTTCTGCTCTTCCATGGGATTGGCCTCCTTTAGCAGTTGACTGCCTGTGCTGCTCCTAAGGGAGCCCAGGAGTGCCAAGACCTCTTGGCTGCAGGCTTATGTTGAACCAAGTCCCATCTGGTGACTCCAGCTTTGAGATCATTTGAAACTCTGAATGGTGTTTGATGTCAACATCACAGCACCCATCAAGTGTCTCCATACTGGTGCCATGGGTTCCTAGAATCACAGAACATTAGAGGTTGGAAGGGACCTCCAGAGATCATTGAGTCCAACCCCCCTGCCAAAGCAGGATCACCCAGAGTAGTCTGCATGGGAATGCATCCAGGCTGGTTGTGAAAGTCTCTGGAGAAGGAGATTCCACAACCTCTCTGTGCAGCCTGCTCTGTCGCCCTCACTGTAAAGAAGTTTCTCCTCATGCCAACATTCCTCCTCCACCGTTCAGAACTCTCTGAGGAGTGGGTTGCATATGAACTGAATCAGAAGCTTTAGTGCCTCTGAAATGTCCCTGAGGTCACTCTGAGCAACTTGAACTTTGCAGAGGGGATGCTTCATTGCGTATTTCCTGAGGGGAATGCTGGGGGATCAAAGCTGATGAGCACAGCATGCTAGGGTTTCATCTGGGTCCCACTGAGGATGTGATCCATGATTAACACTCATTAGAGAATAGATTAAGTCAGAAAATATTTAAGAAAAAAAAAACAATTTTATTTGGTATTTTAGTTAAAAGGCCACACTCATTAAGAATTACTGATGGAGGAGAGCCTGGGGAGGAAGGGCAACCTGCTCCATTCATAAAGCTCATCAGTCATGGTGGAAAAAAAAATTCCCAGAGAGAAGAGGAATGTTCCAGCAGTATGGCAAAGCTTGATGTCCTGGCACTCTTATTCCCATTTCCAGTGAACAACACCTGCTTCCACCTCTGTGTATGGATTGTGGAAACAAGTAGCTGGGGGGGGGGGGGGGGGGGGGGGTGTAAAAGAGAGAGAGACAAGAGTAAAAATCTGGAAACCCACACATGTGATCCCGTGGGATGAAATTCCCTCTCCTTGCCTCAACACACCCTCTGCAAAGTGTTTCCTCTCCTCCACCGCGGCCGGAGGCAGCCGAGAGGGCCACCTCCAATCGGAGAAGCTGCTCAGCATCTCCATGACAAATGAGGCACCCAGGAATGCCGTGGGCGTTCCAGCCACAGGGAGCTTCCTTGCTGCCAAGGGGAAAATACAGTTCAAATAAACTTCTTTCCGTGTGCCTGTGTTTGGAAAGGAATGCAGCCGCGAAGGGTGCTCGCCCCGGTCCCCGTGCGGAGGCACCGCTCGTTCGGCCCAGGGAGGGGAAAACACCAACAGGCAGGGCAAAGGAATTCGAGCTCAGGCTTTGTGGGCACTGGCAGTGACATCAGGGTTGTGGCAATGACAATCAAGTACGCCACAGTCTCACAGTATATCAGAGGTTGGAAGGGACCAGCCCCCTGCCAGAGCAGGAGCACTTAGTGTAGTCCACACAGGAATGCATCCAGGCTGAGTCTCCAGAGAAGGAGACTCCACAACCCCCTGGACAGCCTGCTCCAGGGCTCTGTCACCCTCACTGGAAAGAAGTTTCTCCTCATGTTGAGCTGAAATCTTCTATGTTCGAATTTGAACTCATTGTTCCTTGGCTTATCACTGAGCACCACCCACAAGAGCCTGGCCCCCTCCACTTGACACCCACCCCTCAGCTATTGATAGACATTGATCAGATCCCCTCTCAGTCTTCTCTTCTCCAGACTAAACAGCCCCAGGGCTCTCTGTCTCTCTTCATAGGGGAGATGCTTAAGTCCCCTAATGAAGTGCCTGATCCTGGTCCAGGGGTAAAAGTAGATTCATGGATTCATCGAATGCATTGTATTGGAAGGGACCTTAAAGATCATCCAGTTGCAACCCCCTTCTTGTCCCTGGTGGGACACCTCCCACCAGCCCAGGTTGCTCAAGGCCTCATCCAACCTGGCCTTGAACACCTCCTGGGGAGGGGCATCCACAACCTCCCTGGGCAACCTGTTCCAGTATCTCCCCACCCTCACTGGGAAGAATTTCTTCCTAATCTCCAGTCTCAATCTCCCTTCTTCCAGCTCAAAGCCATTGCTCCTTATCCTATCACTCCAAGCCCTCGTCAAAAGTCCCTGCCCATCTCTCTTGTAGCCTACTTCAGGTACTGGAAGGCTGCTCTGAGGTCTCCCTTAAGCCTTCTCTTCTCCAGGCTGAACACCCCCAACTCCCTCAGCCCTCACATGTGAGGTCCTCCAGCTCTCTGACCATCTTTGTGGCTCTCTTCTGGCTCTACTCCAGCAGTTCAATGTCCTTCTTCTGCTGGGGTGTTCTGCAGCTTTTCATGAAGATTTGTCTCGGGCTTCTTTTTACCACAGTAGATCTGGATGGCAAAGTAAGATTATTTTTTTACAGTTTGATAAAAGTCAATGTGCAATATCACATCAATTTTTGGCTCAGGGGAAGGGAAAGGAAGGGAAAGAAAGGGAAGAGAATACTGAATCAGTTGGAAGGGATCTACAAGGGTCATCTCTTCCAAGCTCCTGACTAATTCAGGGCTGGCCAAAAGGTAAAGCAAGTTGTTAAGGGCACTTTCTAAATGCTTTTTAAACACTGACTTGGAGGCTTGGAGCATCTACTGCTTTTCTAGGAAGCCTATTCTAGTTCTTGACTACACTCTGTAAAGAAATGCTTCCTCATGTGAAATCTAAACCTTACCTGCTGCAGCTTTGAGCCATTCCCATGCATCTACCACTCTATGATTCTTTGGTACCAGGAAGAGAGCAGGACCTCCCTCTCCACTTCCTATCACCAAGGCTATTCTCAGCCATTAACTGCATATTAGGAACTTGATGTGTTTTCCTCCCCTCTCCTCTGCCCTGATGAGACCTCACCTGGAATATTGCTTTGGGCTCCCCAGCTCAAGGGGGACAGGGATCTACTGGAGAAAGTTCAAGGGAGAGCTACCAGGATGATTGAGGGACTGGAGCACTGCCTGGTGAGGAGAGGCTGAGAGCCCTGGGGCTATTTAGTCTGAAGAGAAGACTAAGAGGGCATCTAATAAATGTTTATAAATGTCTGAGGGATGGGGGTCAAGAGGGAGGGGACAGGGACAGGCTCTGCTCACTTGCACCCTGGGATAGGACAAGGGGCAATGGATATAAACTGCAGCACAGGAGGTTCCACCTCAACGTGAGGAGGAACTTCTGCACTGTGAGGGTCACAGAACACTGGAACAGGCTGCCCAGAGAGGTTGTGGAGTCTCCTTCTCTGGAGACTTTCACCACCCATCTGGGTGAGCTCATGTGTGGATTCTGTGGTCCTGCTCTGGCAGGGGGGTTGGACTCCAAGACCTCCAGAGGTCCCTCCCAACACCTAACATCCTGTGAGCCTGTGATGGTGGATGGTAGGATGACCCTTTTCACTCCGAGGGTGATCCAGCACAGTCTGCATCCCTTCCCTGAGAAGCTGTCAAGACTTGGCTAGAGAAAGCCATGACCAACCTGATGCAATGCTAACAGTCCTGCTTGGAGCAGGGGGATGGGCCAAAGATCCCCAAAGATCCAGTTCAACCAGTACACATATATAGAAACCTATTCCAGCCAAGGCCTCTCAATAATGAAAGAGGGGATGTTATTAATAGGCATTTAAATAGAACCCCTGTAACATCAAGTTGCTTTGAGGTTGTGTAATGTGGAAACCAGTCAAGTTGCTGCTAGTTCCTAAGCTGACTTCCTCCAGCTTCACTCTGAGATGTGATCAGCAAAATGCTTCTTCAGCAGAATGTTCTGGTTCTTAGTTTGAGATGGGTCTGGTTATCACTGCGTAGAAGTTTCTATACCAGAGAGCTTGCTTTGTCTGAGAGTTTCTGGGGAACTCATCTGGTGTCTTTTGAGATACAGCTGTGATGACAACAACTTCTCAGTGTAAGAAGAGAGATGACCACATGCCATTAAGAGAAAGCAAGGGTGGGTGAAGTGATAGTGGCCAGCAGAGCAGGCAGCCCTGTACACTGTTATATACATCACTGAATCATTTTTTTGGTTCTGGAATGGTGACCATGAGCAGGGATGAGAGAAGCAGAAGGAAGAGTAACTGCAGCTGCTGTGAGTCACCAGAGACTGAGTTTAGTGGAGCCCTGCATGCATGGCTTGCTAGAAGAGCTGCAAGGACCCACAGAGGACCTTCAGAGAACAAGTGAGGTTAGAATCATAGAATCATAGAATCAGTCAGGGTTGGAAGGGACCACAAGGATCATCCATTTCCAACCCCCCTGCCATGGCCAGGGACACCTCACACTAGATCAGGCTGGCCAGAGCCTCATCCAGCCTGGCCTTAAACACCTCCAGGGGTGGAGCCTCAACCACCTCCCTGGACAACCCATTCCAGGCTCTCACCACTCTCATGGGCAAGAACTTCTTCCTCACTTCCAGCCTGAATCTCCCCACTTCCAGCTTTATTCCATTCCCCCTAGTCCTATCACTACCTGATATCCTAAAATGTCCCTCCCCAGCTCTCCAGGTTGCTCTGCCTTGGACAGTGTGTGCTGGGCAGATCTGCTGAGAAGGAAAGTGGGTACCTCAGTCTTCTTTTGACCACTTTTGGGGTAGGGGAGATGCTCTCCATGTAGATACTGAGCTAAACATAGCACAACCAACCTTTCCCACGGATGGTGCAGGGCCAGGTAGACAGGAGGCTTCACCCAACGTGTGGGCTGTGATGGCAGTTGGACTTCCTGGCCATAGGAGCCCACATACCAGCTATGACTGGCCCAGGCACATGAGAGTGAGGACTTGGAAATACCCCAGGAAAGATGTGGGAATGGGTTGTCACCAATAGCATACTGGAGCCGTAGGAGGACTCTCGAGACAGGGCTCAGTCCTTCCCACAGTGCTTCCAGATACCATCAAAGTTCCTTCAGCAGGAAAGCAAGCATGGAAAAGGCTGGTCATTGCTGGGGCCCCAGGGTCAGGTGAGGAGGCAAAACCATGGCTTCAGAGCTGAAATGCCCTTTGGCTTTTCCTCTCTCCTTTTTGGAGCTGCCCTGTGAGGGCATTCTGAGCTACATCGCTCAGGATGGATCCGGACCCAAGGGTTGCGTCAAGTAATTTATTTAACCATGTGCAGCTCTTCTTTTCTTTTTTTTTTTTTTTTTGTTATCCCAAAAGCCAATCTTCTCTTCCTATCAAACACAGTCTAATAGCTTTCTGGATTGGCCCAAGTCCTGAACTCATTCAGATCCCTGGCAAGGTTTCATACATTTCACAATGTCTGGCAGTCCCTGCTCAAAAGCTGTATTTCTGATTAAAGAGCCCAATGCTTGTGTGTTGGAGAGAGAAACCAAGAGCAGCAGGAAGCTTTTGCAGGGCTCCTTAATGGGCACAGTGCAGATTTAAGTGCAAATGAAAGAACCTATGCTGGGAAATGTAACAGGACCTCGAGGTCTTGTACTGATGTTCATCACAGGTTCACAGGATGTTAGGGGTTGGAAGGGACCTCCAAAGATCTTTGAGTCCAACCCCCTGCCAGAGCAGGACCATAGAATCCAGCACAGGTTGCATAGGAGCTCACCCAGACAGGGCTTGAAAGTCTCCAGAGAAGGAGACTCCACAACCTCTCTGGGGAGCCTGTTCCAGTGCTCTGTGACCCTCACAGTAAAGAAGTTCTTCCTCATGCTGAGGTGGAACCTCCTGTGCTGGAGTTTATATCCATTGCCCCTTGTCCTATCACAGGGCACAAGTGAGCAGAGGCTGTCCCTGCCCTTCCTGATGCCCACCCCTCAGATATTTACATGCATTTATTAGATCCCCTCTCAGTCTTCTCCTCTGCAACGAATGAAGATATGAATATTAATGACAATATTAAGCTAAAAGTCACATCAGCATCTTTGATTCAACCGAAGATTCTACTTTATTTAATATTTCAGTCCCTTTGAGAAGAGGAGAAGCTGTTTCAGGACACTGTGGCTGTGGTGGAAAGGAAGCAGAAGTGAAATGCTGTACCTCACAGGCATGTCTAAACACATGTGAAATGGAGATGAGCAAGACCTGCTCTGTCACGACGTCACTGCTCTGAGGAGATTATGCAAGTTGTTTTGCTTGAGCCTGAGCAAGAAGCCAGCTGTAAAGGGGGAGAGTGGAAAATGTCAGGCAAACTGTTTCAGCTTCTGGGCTTGTGGTCTTCCCTCAGGTGCTTCTCACCCCCCTTTTCTTCATAGTGGAGCTGCTTGCTCAGTTTCAGAAGAAAGCAGCAATGATGGTATCATTGCCTCTTCGTCACAGGACAGAGCCTGGAAGAGAGTAAACACTGAGGAGCAACTGCTGGCTCATGGCTTGGGAAACAACTCTCATTCTCTAGTAGCTGGTCATGCCAAATGTTACTACAGGGTTCTTCACTGCCTGAGTTCCACTTGAACAAGGCTTGCTGGTAGGCCTCTTGCCATCACTAGAGATGATCAGAGGTTTTGGCTGGACTCACAGGATCCTCTCCCGCATGGTGTGAAAGTTGCCACAAGAGTCTTGCTGTTGAACTGTGACAGACTCCTGGCACTTCCCTGCTTGGGAAGATGTCTATGAAATCACTGCTCAGTGGTCTGCCTGGTGTGATTTCCTCTCATTCCTCACCCAAATGATTCTCACTATCAAACAGTGCCTGGAGCTTTAGTTGGTTTATCTGGAAACCCACAGGGTCTCTTTTGGAGCCTTGCACTGGTAGATGAAGGCTTGCCACAGAGCCATAGATTCATGGAGTGCATCAAGTTGGAAGGGACCCTCAAAGGTCGTCTTGTCCAATCTCCCTGCAGTGAACAAGGACACCTGCAACTAATGTAGGTTGTTCAGGGCTCCATCAAGTATGGCAATGAATGTCTCCACAGATGGGGCCTCCACCACATCTCTGGGCAATCTGTTCCATTATTCTGCCACCCTCATTGTGAAGAACTCCCTTCTGATGTCCAGCCTAAATCTACCTTGCTCCAGTTTAAAACTATTGCCCCTTGTCCTGTTGCTATGTGCCCTTGCAAACAGTCCCTCCTCAGCTTTCTCCTAGACCCCCTTCAGATATTGAAATGCTTCTATAAGCCTGCCCAGAGCCTTCTCTTCTCTAGACTGAACAGCCCCAACTCTCTCAGCCTGTCCTCACAGGAGAGGTGCTCCAGCCCTCTGATCATTTTCATGGCCCTCCTCTGGACCTGCTCCAGTAGGTCCATATTCTTCCTGTGTTGAGGGCTCCAGAGATGAACACAGTACTCCAGATAAGCTCTCATTATGGTGGCAAAATCATTTCCCTTGACCTGCTGGCCACATTTCTTTTGATGCAGCCCAGGCTGCCATTGGCCTTCTGGGCTACAAGTGCCCATTGCTGGCTCATGTCCAGCTTCTCATCCACCAATAGCCCCAAGTCCTGTTCTGCAGAGCTGCTCACAATCTCATTATCCAGCCTGTATGGATAATGAGGATTGCCTTGACCCAGGTGCAGGACCTGGCTCTTTGCCTTACTGGTTCCATTTGACCTACTGCCTCTGTTGGCAGGTACAGGGGATGGGGTGCAAAAAAAGCTCTTCCCTAGCCACCAGGAAGAGCCACAGAACCAAGAGAAGAAATGCCAATGTACCCAAAGAAATACTCTGGGTGGTTGCATCTGTGACCTGGAACTTGGCAGTGCTGGGTTGATGATTAGGCTTCATGATCTTAAAGGTCTCTTCCAACCAAAGCAATTCTAATGATTCTATGATCTGCCTCCTCAGGGGAAGGGAAAAGCACAATTCTAGGGGTTTCCCTTCCTCTTCATGGCCTTGGTATGTCCAGGCCTGACTCCAATGAAAATCAAGCAGAATGACTTCATTAGTGCCCTGTCACAAATAAATGAAGTGCTGAGTTTGTGTCACAGCCAAGAACCCACAAGGATGCTTTGCCTGCATCCTGGGCTGGGCTGGCATCTCATGGTGCTGGGGCAGCTCTGTTGGGAAATCTATGTGAAAGAGTGGAAAAATCAAGATGATTCCTAAGCTGGGAAACTGCCTGCAATGGGAGAGTCATAATAAAAAGGGAAACCAAAGGGCAAGGGAAGTAATGAGAGAAATGTCTGTAATAATTCATGTCAATAAATTCATCAATGTTATCTGCAAGGTTTAGGATATTCAGCAGCTTGAGGGGAAGCTGATGAGAGCTCTTTCAGTGCTTTATGACATCAAACTGCTGGAGCAGGCCCAGGGTAGGCATGTCACTTCAGGACATGGTTTAGTTGTTATGGTGGGGGTGCATTGGCAGTCGGACTTGATGATGTGAGAAGTCTTTTCCAACCTCAACAGTTGCATGATTCTCTGTTCTGGACTTCCTGGAAAACCCCAATCAAAATCCATCCTGAGCTCTGTCAAGTGAAATGATCATTCTTTTCAACTTGCAAAGTCATTTTCTTCTTTCTTTAACTCCCACAAGAGTTTCTGCCAAGATAAGGAAGGCAGTTGTGTTCCAGTGCCTTTTCTTTTTTTTTTTCCTGGAGAGCTTCTGCCTGCTTTCTCAACTCAAGATTGAGAAGTTCCATGACACTCACTTCCATGACACTCCCCATGAAGTCAGAAGGGAAGGCAGCAGACCAGGGTCACAAAACATGATGATGTGGGAGAGAAATAGACTTGAGAAAGTGATAAAAAGGAAGCACTGGTCAGTGCCTGCACCTTTCACTTTCCACCTTTCTGTTTGGCAAAAGAAAGTAGCAAAGAAAAGGCCTGACATAAAATTTCCAGGATTTCTTTGGTTTTAAGAGAGGAGTGAGAGACTGATGTCATGAAGATAATGAGGCATAGCTGGAAAATAATTATGAGGGTGAGAGTGAGTACTCTCGGTGCTGCCCAGCTGACTGATGCTGTCCCAGGCACTCTTCCAAGGGGATGATTTGCAAGTTCATGAAGGGATGGGTCCCACCTCTTCTGGGGAGATACACAGGGATGGATTTTGCCAGAGGACTCCAACAGCCATGGCCTGTAAATGCTGAATATGGATTGAAAATCACCCCTGTGTGTTGCAAGTGTTTGCAGCTCTCCAAAATTTCTGGAGATTCACCCATCACAACCAAACTTCCAGATCAGACAGCTGGAACCCCTTCTACCAGCTCTCTGATACATTCTGGTTCCCCTGGGTGAAATCAGCAATCTTTGCACCAGCAACCCTTCCAGCAGAGAAGTTGTACTGGGCCATCCCAGGCAGCAGCAGCTTCCAGATTTGGTCTTTACAGAAAAGTTCTGGTGTATCAGCCACCACTCTCAGCTTCATAGCATCAGCAATCATAGGATCATAGGATGTTAGGGGTTGGAAGGGACCTCTGAAGATCAAGTCCAACCCCCCTGCCAGAGCCAGACCATAGGACCCAGCACAGGTCACACAGGAACACATCCAGATGGGGCTTGAAAGTCTCCAGAGAAGGAGACTCCAATCTTGCCAAGGGTACACTCTAAATCATCTGTAGAAGGTGAGCTTCCAGACACCATAAAGGAAGAGACTTCCTTGATGCTAGGAGCTAGCATTTTTGCTAACAGCCAGGAATGGATTTCAGGTTTATTTCCTGGATATTGTGTTGTGTTCAACACACTCATTGTGTCCATTTGACAGCATTTGGGTCCTGTGGTAAAACCAGATCCAAAGCAATGTTTGTGATGGGTAAGAACAGATTGGCTGAATTATCTCACAGGTTAAGTAGGGGAGTGTAAAGAGACTTGGCTTTTAAACCACACCAAGCTTCACTCCTTTCTCTTTCAATCTTTACATAGGCAAATAGATACACAGATGATAGATGCATAAATGACAGATACATAGGGAGAGGGAAATTGATACATAGATGATAGATACATAGATGATAGATACATAGGTGATCATAGTTACATAGGTGATCATAGATGCATAGGTGATGATAGATACATAGATCATAGATACATAGGTGATAGATATGTAAGGAGAGGGAAATTGAGGAAGAAGTTCTTCCCCATGAGAGTGTTGAGAACCTGGAATGGGTTTGCCCAGGGAGGTGGTTGAGGCTCCATCCCTGGAGGTGTTTAAGGCCAGGCTGGATGAGGCTCTGGCCAGCCTGCTGTAGTGTGAGGTGTCCCTGCCCATGGCAGGGGGGTTGGAACTGAATGATCCTTGTGGTGCCTTCCAACCCTGACTGATTCTATGATTCCATGATTCTATGATAGATACATAGGTGATAGGTAATTAGATGATAGATACACAGGGAGAGGGAAATTGATACATGGGTGAGAGGTAATTAGATGATAGGTAATTAGGTGAGATACATAGATGATACATAATTATATGTTAGATAATTAAATAGTTCGATGATAGATACCTAGGAAGAGGCAAATGGATAGATACCTAGATGATAGATACATAGAATAATTTTGATCCTCTGGTGGACAATCCCCAAAGTAGAGTTGAGAAAGATCCTCTTTTGCTTTTGACCCTCTGGTCCCACTAGGACTCCAAGGTCTTTCTCCATGGGGCTGCTTTCTAGCAGGAGGACACCTACTCTCTACTGGTGCCTGGTGTCCTTACTGAACTTCACGAGGTTCCCCTTCACCCAGCTCTCCAGCCTGCCCAGATTTCACTGGATGGCAGCACAGCCTTCACTCCTTTCTCTTTCATCCTTCAGTTTCCTCTGTGCACAGTTTAGTTACAGAGCTCTGTGTTTACCCACTTGCCTTTGTTTTTGTGGATGGCTTGGGTGGAGCAACTGGAGAGCAAACATGTGAAGTGAACTGTAAATAAACCAAAATCAGTTGTGGCACCTCAGCTGAGGGGCACTACTCCTTTCTGCTTTGGGAAAACAATAAGGGAAGCCAAGCAATGGTGTGTCACTCTGTTAGAAAGGGCATGAATTCAAAAGCAGCAAAAGAGCCAATTCAATCCTCTTCACAATCCTGAGCAATGAGTCTGTGGTTATTGCACCTCAGGAAGTTTGTGAGTTACAAGATTTTAATATGATCCTTAAAGGCAATGGGGTGTTGGATACATAGGACCATAGAATAGTTAGGGTTGGAAGGGACCTCAAGGATCATACAGCTCCAAGCCCCCTGCCATGGGCAGGGACACCTCACACTACAGCAGGTTGCTCACAGCCACATCCAGCCTGGCTGAAAAAACCTCCAGGGATGAGACTTCCACCACCTCCCTGGGCAACCTGTGCCAGTGTCTCACCACCCCCATGGGGAAGAACTTCTTCCTAACATCCAATCTGAATCTCCCTATTTCTAGTTTTGTTCCATTTTCCCCCCAGTCCATTCAGTACCTGCATCCTAAAAAGTCCCTCCCCAGCTTTCTTGGAGCTCCCTTCAGACACTGGAAGGCCACAAGAAGGTCTCCTCAGAGCCTTCTCTTCTCCAGACTGAACAGCCCCAACTCTCGCAATCTGTCTCCCTAGCAGAGCAGCTCCAGCCCTCTGCTCATCCTTGTGGCCCTTCTCTGAACACATTCCAGCACCTCCATATCCTTGTAAGAGGGGCTCCAGAACTAGACACAGTACTCCAGGTGGGGTCTCACCAGAGTGGAGCACATACAGCATGTTCAGAATTAAGTGAAAACTCCCATGTCAGAGTTCAGGTGATCACCATGGGGTTCTGGATGGGATAGTGCATGGGGCCATGGCCTTGCTCTTTGACCTGATGGATATTGCAGATTCCAGGTCAGGTTGTTTGGGACTCTGAGCAACCTGCTCTAGTTGCAGATATCTCTGCTCACTGCAGGGGAGTTGGACTAGATGAGCTTTAGAGGTCCCTTCCAACCCAACCCATTCTGTAATTCTATGATTCTTTGATCGCAGCTCTTGGTTTTGAATCAGGCCAGCAAGTTTTGCTTTCCTCTGCAATACAAAAGCAGACTCTGCTTCATCTTTTAAAAGCATCAGTCTTGTAGCTGGCAGTGCTGCTGCTGCAGTGTCTCCTTGACAATTAATAACATCCCAATGAATCTGCCACAATAAATCATCTTTTTAGTTTCATTACATCCCTGCTGGTGGCAAACCTCAGCCTTGAGTAAAACAGTAAGAATTGCTTTTCGGATTGCCCATGGCATGTACCTCATGGGGTAGATTATTTATAAAGCTGTTTTCTAATTTCTTTTACAAGGAGGCAAATAGTCTTTTCCAGAAAGGAAATTACTTGGACTTATCTGCACAAAATAATTTCATAGAAGGGGACTTGGAGAATGAGTCATGGCTATTGTGTTTGCTTAAGTAAACTCAGAGGTGTTGTAGTTTCCTTTCAGATAAAAAAACAAAACCACAAAACCAAACCAAACCAAACAAAAAAAAAAAAAAAAAAAAAAAAACCATAAAGCAAACAAACCAGCTTAAGATATTTTTATTTTAATCACAGAGCCATAGAAACATTCAGGTTGGAAGAGAACCTCAGGATCACCAAGTCCAAGCCATAACCCTACTCTACTAAGTTCACCCCTAAACCATATCCCCAAGCACCACATCCAAATGACCTTTACACACATCCAGGGTTAGTGACTCAACCACCCCCCTGGGCAGCACATTCCAATGCCTGACCACTCTTCTTCCTAATGTTCACTCTAAGCCTACCCAGTCACAGCTTGAGGCCATTCCCTCTTGTTCTATCACTAACTACGTGTGAGAAGAGTCCAGCAGCAGCCTTTCTACAACCTCCTTTCAGGTAGTTGTAGAGAGCAATGAGATCTCCCCTCAACCTGCTGGTGCTGGAATGTGTCCAGAGAAGGGCCACAAGGATGAGCAGAGGGCTGGAGCACCTCTCCTATGAGGACAGACTGAGAGAGTTGGGGCTGTTTAGCTGGAGAAGAGAAGGCTCCAAGGAGACCTTGTTGTGGTGTTCCAGTATCTGAAAGGGGCTACAAGAAAGCTGGGGAGGGACTTTTTAGGATATCAGGTAGCGAATGGACTGGGGGGAATGGAGCAAAACTAGAAATGGGTAGATTCAGATTGGATGTTAGGAAGAAGTTTTTCCCCATGAGGGTGGTGAGAGACTGGCAGGGGTTGCCCAGGGAGGTGGTGGAAGCCTCATCCCTGGAGGTTTTTGCAGCCAAGCTGGATGTGGCTGTGAGCAACCTGCTGTAGTGTGAGGTGTCCCTGCCCATGGCAAGGGAGTTGGAACTGGATGATCCTTGATGCCCCTTCCAGCCCTAGCAATTCTATGATTCTTCCCTCCTCTTTTCCAAACTGACCAGCCCCAGCTCCCTCAATCACTCTCCAATCATTATCCAATTCATTCTCCAATCTTTAGCTCTTTGATTCCTCTTAGCCTTTGAGTGACTTTATCAACAAAATGTATGCTCGAATCCTTGTTGTTTATTGAGTTTTCTAACCTTTATGTGGTATCAAAGTTATTTGGAGCATCAACACCTCCCCTCCCCGTCCTCCCACCCCATAATCTGGATGGGAATAAAGGATCAAAGCCTGAGGAAAAGCTACAGTGACTCATTAAAAACGTTGGCACTAATGAACATTGCTGAACTGTTCACACAGTGCCATCACCCAGCACCTCAACTCCTGCTCTGATCCTGGTTTTGTTTCAAGTCTCTCCAGTGTTTAAGTGGCCACGTATTTTTAGAGGCTCTTTGTTGCAATTAAACGCCTGCCTGAAGTGACACCCACACTGGAGTGCTCCTCTGAGTCAGAGCAAAAGCACTCAGCACTTTCCAGGACTGAATTCCAAATCTTTAATCACCATTCAGTAGAAATCTTCAAAGCATTAAATCTTCATCGAGACATTTTGTTCTCCTCTGAGAAAACCGAAAACCTGCCAGCACCGAAAGATTACAGAATCAGAGAATCCTGCAATCCCAGTGTGGTAGGGGTTGGAAGGGACCTCTGGAGATCAGTCAACCTCCCCTGCTAATGCAGGGGCACCCACAGAAGCTTGCCCAGGATCACAATATCCAGGCAGGTTTGGAACCTCTCCAGAGAAGGAGACTCCACAACCTCTCTGGGCAGCCTGCTCCAGGGCTCCAGCAGCCTCAGAGCAAAGAATTTTTCTCTTAGGTTTCAAGTGAAACCTCCTGGGTTCCAGTTTGTGCCCACTGCCCCTCATCTTTCCAGCAGAAACCACTGAAAAGAGCCCAACTCCATCCTCATGAGCTCCACCATTTAGGTACTTACATGCAGTGAGAAGATTCTCTTCTGCAGGCTGAAGAGCCCAAGGTCTTTCAGCCTTTCCTCACCAGACAGATGTTCCAGAGCCCTCATCATCCTTGTGGCCCTCCACTTCACTACCTGCAGTAGTTCCCTGTCCCTCTTGAACTGGGGAGTCCAGAACTGGACAAAATACTCCAGATCTGGCCTCACCAGGGTGGAGTAGAGAGGGAGAACCTCCTTCAACTTGCTGGCCACACTCTTCTTAACACACCCCAGAAGACCATTGGCTTTCTAGGCCAGAAGGTGACACTTATAGCTCATGGTGCACTTGCTGTCCACCAGCACTCCCAGGTCCTTCTCCACAAGTGGGGGTTGGTCTCTTCTCCCAAAGAACAAGTGACAGGAATAGAGAAAATGGCCTCAAGTTACACCAGAGGAGGAAAAATTTCCTCCCCAAAAGGGTTGCTAGGTCCTGGCCCAGGCTGCACAGGGCAGTGGTGGAGTCCCCATCCCTGGAGGCGTTTCGAAGTCCTGTAGATGCAGAGCTGAGGGACATGGGACTTGATGATCTTAAAGATCTCTTACAACCAAATTGATTCTACAATTTAGAATCATAGAATTGTTAGGGTTGGAAAGGACCTCAAGGATCATCCAATTCCAAGTCCTCTGCCATGGGCAGGGACACCTCACACTACAGCAGGTTGCTCACAGCCACATCCAGCCTGGCCTTAAACACCTCCAGGGATGAGGCTTCCACCACCTCCCTGGACAACCTGTGCCAGTGTCTCACCACCCTCATGGGGAAAAACTTCTTCCTAACATTCAATCTGCATCTACCCATTTCTAGTTTTGCTTCATTCCCCCCTGTCCTATCACTCCCTGACACCCTAAAAAGTCCCTCCCCAGCTTTCTTGTATCCCCCTTCAGATACTGGAAGGCCACAAGAAAGTCTCCTTGGAGCCTTCTCTTCTCCAGACTGAACAACCCCAACTCTCTCAGTCTGTCCTCATAGCAGAGGTGCTCCAGCCCTCTGCTCATCCTTGTGGTCCTTCTCTGGACACCTTTCAGCACCTCCAGATCCTTCTTGTAACAGAGGCTCCAGAACTGGATGCAATACTCCAGATGAGGTCTCACCAGAGCAGAGCAGAGGGGGAGAATCCCCTCCCTGGCCCTGCTGGCCACACTTCTCTTGATGCAGCCCAGGATGTGATTGGCTTTCCAAGCTGCATGTGCACACTGGATTCTACAGTTTTTATGGTGGGCCACACTCCTGGAGAAGGTGCTCGGTGCAGCCTCCTGACCAAGCAGGTAGTTCAAAGGCTGCTTTGAGCCAGTATCAGGTGAACTTGCCCACCAGGAATAGGTTTGGGTTTGGCTACAGGATCAGGTCTAGATGGACATCTACCTGGAGGCACAGCCTGTGATCTGTCTGAAGGTGACTAAAGACACACTCCCCACGTTGTTATCAACCAGATGTGTTTATTCAGGGAAACATCCAGAGTTAAACTGCAATAATTGTCATTAAAATGATCTCATTTTACATGATACAATTGTTCTGACGTTTCAGAGGTGTCTGTTGCCAAAGCCCCCAGTGAACTGGCTCACAACACAGTCAGGTTTATACACCAAAACCAAACCAAACCAAACCAAACCAAACCAAACCAAACCAAACCAAACCAAACCAAACCAAACCAAACCAAACCAAACCATCACAACACAAAACAAAACAACACAAAACAAAACATCACAACACAAAACCAAACCAAACCAAACCAAACAAAACCAAACCAACCCAACAAAAAAAACCCTTTAAATAGAAAGGCTCTGCTGTACTGCAGACAACTCTGCTTGCCAGAGGCAAAAATTCTGCTCTTCTACCACTGTCAAGCTTGAGGAATCTGGTTGAAGCCCCTGGAATTGCAATCATATAAAGTATTAAAAAAAAAAAAAAAGAATAAAATTCTCCTGATTTTTAAGCATTAAACTTATTCTTCCTCTAAAGCATAAGCTGCACAAATACCTCTTTGCAGATTATGGCACATCACAGATCCCAGGATCCCAGGATGTTAGGGCTTGGAAAGGACCTCTGGAGATAGGCCAATGTTCACTCACATCCTTGGAGTCAGAGCTCCTTTAACTGTTCAAATATGTAGGATGATTTCTTTCTTTCAAATTCTTCACACTTATTTAGTTTCTTTCCTTCTCCTCCCCCCTTTAAATGCTTTATTTACTTCCCCCCCTCTTTTATATTTTATTGACTTTTTTATTTCCCCCCATCCACTTTTATGCAGAAGTAGAGACTGAAAAACAGAAGAAAAGAGAGGAAGAAGCAGAATGACAGGCAAAAAAAGTCAAGCAAACACGTAAATTGAAGAAGAAGAAGAAAACAACAAAAGTCTAATATTTACTGAACAATTTTAGATGAGAAAAAAAAAATCACTTCAAAACCTAAATATCCCAATTCCAAAATGCTGCTCTCCCTCTATCACACAAACAATAGATGCTGATGGGAATGAAAATGACCTACATAGGAAAATCTTAGTATTTTGCATCTGTAATTCTGACCATTTCTTTGCCATTGTTTGTTTCACCTTACAAACATCTTCTGCTGGTGAGCCGTGGGGCTTTCCACAAGCCTCACACAGCCTCAAAGCACAGGCAGCACTCTCTGGGAAGCTGTTTATGAAATCAACAGTAGAAAGTGCCCAGAAATTAAGAATCTAGGTTCAATAATCTGTTCCATATCTTGCATTGAATCATGCTGTTGAGTCTGAGGACCCAGAGACCAGACTGAGAGAAGAGTCACTGAGCTGCTGAGGTTGTCTTATCTAGGCAGCTATTTTGGGTGCTCTGACTCACCTCCCGAAGGTTCTTGCTTCACACTGACTGGAGAAGGATCCTAAATTTAGATGCTGTGGACATGGCTGAAGGGAAATGGTGTGCCAATACTGCAGGATATGGCATCTCAGCTAAAACTGATGACTTTATCCATGGTCTCCAACGTTCCTGTCTTACAACAGAGGAGGGTGGATGCTGCCTGCAATGAGCCCGTTGCAACCCTGGGAAGGTGCTGACCGTGGAGGGGTTGAAGGCTCTGGCCCTGATGTCATGCTCTGGGGCCTCAAAAACCTGAATTTCAGAACATTCTGTGCTGTCCTTCTTCAGTCTCTACCCTCCTCCACCTCAAATATTCAAGCTTCTGGGAACAGTGCTGAAAAGAGAAACTGAGAATTCAAACCAGTTCAGCTGAGCTCCCCTGGCAGAAAGAATGCAGCATCCTCACAGTCCATCACACTTTCTTGAAACTGAGCCTTACTATAACCATGTGAAGCTGAGGCTGGAAGAAGTGTTGAGGTCACTGAGGGCAAATCCTGCTGTCACAAGCATTTCTCATCAGAATTTGCATTTTTACAGAAGCTGGGTTTGCACTGAGGTTTTCTCTTGCTGCTTGCACCAAACACAACTTGCATCACTTCCAGTTTTTGAGAGTGCTGTCGGTTGGAGGTGTCAAAAATCAAAGGCTTCTCATTTGTTTTGCTTTTTGGTTGGTTATTTGAGTTGAGTGATCTCCTCTTTTCACTTTAACTCAGGATAGGGCCACTGAAAAAAAAGAGTTGTTTGTCATCTTTGTATCTAATATCATTATGAATAATAATAATAATAATAATAATAATAATAATAATAATAATGTTAATTTAAGAGCATGAGCAAGTGGCTGAGGCTTTTGCAGAATGTTGTTTGCTCTCCAAAGGAATCTGGGTGCAGAAGAGGAGTGCAAGGTTGATCCAAGTGGGATCAGAGGGCTGCTGTGCATTTTTAGGTAGCACCCAGCCCCCAGCTGGCCTGTGGTCCAGTAGAGGTTTTCTCACTCAGTGGCTGTGATATTGCCTCCCTGTGGAAATTGCTGAAGAAAACAAAATGAAACAAAACCAAAAGTAAAGCAAATGCAAAACTCCTCAGTCCCTCAGCAAGTGCTGGTGCAGCTGAAATAACGAATCTGTGTCAGATCAGCCATGACCTAATTTTCAGGTCTGACTTTTGAAGAGGCTGGGTTCAGGCCAGTTTCATGGGAAGTGAAGTCTAATTGTAATCCTGATTTCAAAGTCTTCACAGCTTTGGTGAATTTCAGATCCAACTCTGCAATCTCTGGTATGAAACTTGATCTGATTTTGATTTGCTGCCCCCAGGGTGAGCTGGAACAGAAGTGCATTGCCTTAACTTCATTTTGATTGAAGTCTCTGTTTATCTTTTCTGTAGCAATTAACAACCAGAATTAAGTCGTTCCCCCCTTATCAACCAAGATCAGGAATAACAGCACTTATTAACTCTGAGAGATGCTCCTTAGCTAAGCAGAAAACAGAGTCAGGGTGCAATGAGTAGGGGCAAGAGCCCCTGTCCCAGCAGCTTTGCTGAGACATTGTTGGAGCTTCCTGTTTCTGGTCAAGTCACCAAGAGCTCACACGCACAACAAGCCACACGTTTGCCACATCTGAGGGCAAAGGGAGGGATTTTCAACAGTTCCCTGTGACTTCAGTGCTTTCAATTAGTCCTTCCTTTCTCATGGCCTGATCCCTGTGGTGGGGAACCAGAGCAGGGGCTGTAGGTCCGAGGTGCCACTCAGAAGAATGAGGACACTCCTGCAGAAGCATAGAGTCGTAGAATGCTAAGAGGTGGAAAGGACCTCCAGAGATCATCGAGTCCAACCCCCCTGCAAAGCAGGACCACTTAGGGCAGGTCACACAGGGATGCATCCAAGCAGGTTTGGAAGACCTCTAGAGAAGGAGACTCCACAACCTCTCTGGGCAGCCTGCTCCAGGGCTCCAGCACCCTCATAGTGAAAAAAAAGCCTTTTCTCACATTCAGATGGAATTTCTTGTGATTGAGTTTACATCCATTGCCCCTCATCCTATCAGTGGGAGCTCATCAGCTGCAAATGGTGAAGCTGAGGCCATGGGAGTGAGTTGTTCTCCAAAGAGCAGTGCTGGTGATGTCCCTGAGAAGATGTGGCATTGTGTGAAGGATCAGCCTGGACTTTCCTTTTTAGTACAGGATTGTTATATATATAAAAAAAAATTACCTGCTTCAAAAAAACCCAGGAAATAAGAGAAGGAGAAAAGGATGAAAGAGTGAAGTGAAGCTGCCTGCCAGAAAGCAGGGAGGCTGCTGCTTGGCTCAGGGCCTTGTTTCAGTGAAAGCTATTTAACATTTTTATAACTGATGGCAAAATTACACACGACTAATGGGCCCTCTTTGTGGCTATAATTTATTCTTATTTCTCAGAGGCAAGAAGGAGAGGCCAGACTGCTTTATCCTGTGGTATTAAAAAGCCTGGGGCTGAGAAGCTTAGTGCTGCTTTGTCAGGATCTTCTCCATCTGGCAAAATAATGGAAGAAAATCATCTTATGCAAAGAGCTGCTCTATGTGTTTTAAAGAACTGTCTCTCTCTTTCAATTCAAAGCCTTTGGGGAAAGGTGGGAGGGCTGGGGTGGTGTGTGTGAGTAAATGCACATTTTCATTCATTAGCTGCCTTTTCTCTGTTCAGGAGCTATGAGTCCTGACTGCCAGCCTTGCTTAAGTTTCTTTGGGCATCAGTCGTGTATTGAGGTGGAGGCAGAGAGAGGTTAAAAGTCTTATTTGGAGCCATGAGGGATTTATAGTGGCTGGAGGGGTGAGGAGTGCACATGGGGGTTACAATGTCACAGGCAGGGTAAGCTGAATCCTACAAAAATAGATTTCTTTAAGGGGAAAAGAAGGAAGGAAGGAAGGAAGGAAGGAAGGAAGGAAGGAAGGAAGGAAGGAAGGAAGGAAGGAAGGAAGGAAGGAAGGAAGGAAGGAAGGAGGGAAGGAAGGAAGGAGGGAAGGAAGGAAGGAAGGAAGGAAGGAGGAGGGAAGGAAGGAAGGAAGGAAGGAAGGAAGGAAGGAGGGAGGGAAGGAAGGAAGGAAGGAAGGAAGGAAGGAAGGAAGGAAGGAAGGAAGGAAGGAAGGAAGGAAGGAAGGAAGGAAGGAAGGAAGGAAGGAAGGAGGGAGGGAAGGAAGGAAGGAGGGAGGGAAGAAAGGAAGGAAGGAAGGAAGGAAGGAAGGAAGGAAGGAAGGAAGGAAGGAAGGAGGGAGGGAAGGAAGGAAGGAGGGAAGGAAGGAAGGAAGGAAGGAGGGAAGGAAGGAAGGAGGGAGGGAAGGAAGGAGGGAGGGAGGGAAGGAAGGAAGGAAGGAAGGAAGGAAGGAAGGAAGGAAGGAAGGAAGGAAGGAAGGAAGGAAGGAAGGAAGGAAGGAAGGAAGGAAGGAAGGAAGGAAGGAAGGAAGGAAGGAAGGAAGGAAGGAAGGAAGGAAGGAGGGAGGGAAGGAAGGAAGGAGGGAGGAAGGAAGGAAGGAAGGAAGGAAGGAAGGAAGGAAGGAAGGAAGGAAGGAAGGAAGGAAGGAAGGAAGGAAGGAAGGAAGGAAGGAGGGAGGGAAGGAAGGAAGGAGGGAGGAAGGAAGGAAGGAAGGAAGGAAGGAAGGAAGGAAGGAAGGAAGGAAGGAAGGAAGGAGGGAGGGAAGGAAGGAAGGAGGGAGGGAAGAAAGGAAGGAAGGAAGGAAGGAAGGAAGGAAGGAAGGAAGGAAGGAAGGAAGGAAGGAAGGAAGGAAGGAAGGAAGGAAGGAAGGAAGGAAGGAAGGAAGGAAGGGAGGGAAGGAGAGAGGGAGGGAGGGAAGAAGGGAAAAAGGAAGGGAGTTAGGGAGGGAAGGAGAGAGGGAGGGAAGAAGGAAGGGAGGGAGGGAGAGAGGGAGGGAAGAAGGGAAGAAGGAAGGGAGAGTGGGAGGGAGAGAGGGAGGGAAGAAGGGAAGAAGGAAGGGAGAGTGGGAGAGAGGGAGGGAAGAAAGGAAGAAGGAAGGGAGAGTGGGAGGGAGGGAGGGAAGAAGGGAGGGAAGGAAGGGATTGAAGAGAAGAAAGGAAGGGAAGGAAGGAAGGAAGTGATGGAAGGGAAGGAAGGAAGGGATGGAAGGGCAGGAAGGAAGGGAAGGAAGGAAGAAAAGTAAAGAAGAAAGAAAGAAAAAGAAAGACAAACATGGATTTAGTTTCCTTCTTGATGTTTTCCCACCCAAACATTAATAACAAAAGGAGGTTGTTTGTTTTTTTTTTATCAATCCAGAAAGTCTCTCTGGCAATGAATCATATCAGCTGCTCATGACCTTTCGAAAGTGTCTTTTGTGTTTTGAAGTCACCTGGCCAATGGGATGAAACCTCCCCAATATGTACTACCAGTTTCTGTGACGTACCACCAGTGCCTAATGACTACCATTAGGAGTATTTTGAGTGTGCTCACACAACCTAAGTTGCATCAGTGGATGACATCAGCTAAGCCTGACTAATAAAACACAGGGTTTCTGAAATCACAACCAAGATCCAGTACTCAATGTTTTGATGGGAACAGTTCACCAAGGTCTAGACATGTCAAGGAAAGAAGGTACAGACATGCAAGGGGAAACACTCAAGTACCAGTGAAAAATAGACATCAGCAGGATCTCAGGGATGAAGGGGAAAGAGGAAAGGCTGAAATGGTACCAACTTTTGCAATTTTGTGGTCCCTTCCCTCTCCACACTATAAGAACTCTCTCAACCTCTCCTGTGAAGAAAGGCTGAGAGAGCTGGGATTGGTCAGCCTGGAGAAGGCGCTAGGGAGACATTCTAGCAGCCTTCCAGTATTTGAAGGGGTCTACAGGAGAGAGGGAGAGGGATTTTATTAAAAGGAATGGAGTGACAAGGTGAGGGGGAATGGCTTCAAGCTGGAAGAAGCTGGATTTAGATTAAAGATTAGGAAAGAAATCCTTCCCTGTGAGGGTCGTGAGGCACTGGGACAGGCTGCCCAATGATGTTGTGAAGGCTCCAACCCTGGAAGTGTTCAAGGCGAGGTTGGATGGGGTCTTGAGCAACCTGCTCTAGTAGGATGTGCCCTTGAGGGGGATTGGAACTAGATGATCTTTAAGATCCCTTCCAACTCAAATCATTCTATGAATCTATGAATTAAATTTCAAATTGATGCCTGTGTTACTGCAATGCATGGAATAAGAGGGCCTGAGATTACTCTTTTATCCTTCATTATCTAAACTTTCCAGGAAGCCAAAGAAATCTTAGAATCATAGGATCACAGAATTGTTTTGATTGGAGAAGTCCTTTAATATCATTGAGTCCAACTGTCAACCCAACACCCTCATGGCCTTTAAACCATGTCCCAAAGTGCCATGGCCACAGGTTTCTTGAACACCTCCAGAGATGGTGACTCCACCACCTCCCTGGGTAGCCTGTTCCAACACCTGACCAAGGTCTTCTCTCCTCTGGACTGCCCAAACTCCACAGCTCTCAGCTGAAGGTCAGTTGTCTTTGGGGAAGCCTGGATCTCAGGTCTAAACCTTGGATTTGCAGCAAGTGGAGGTGCTGAGGGTGTATTTGCACACCAGTGTGGTCTGACGTCCAACAGGCAGGGCAGGACTTGAGGAAAATGCAGCACAATGAACTTTGTTATGTGGCTGGATTTGCAACTAGATTTTAATATTTGTTAATAAAAGGTCTGGAAACTCACTCCAGGTGAGAGCAGGGACTGAGCACTGCGTGTATACAAAATCTCTGCCCCGAAGAGCTTCATATTTAAATAGAAAAGATGGATAAATAGTGAAAAGGAAGACACTTGGAAGAAATTTGCATAAAGTGCCTAGCAGAATGCAGCAGAGAAATATCCTCTAAGCCCCATATCTCCTGTATCCTGTCCCAGGGTTTTAGTTACCAGTCTGAGTCAATAATTTCATCATCTTTGCTTTCATACAATCTGCCCATAACCCTGCTCCAGAGCTGTGGTTGCAAGTTCCAGCTGCACAGAAAGTCTTGACTGCAAACTTAAACTTATTCTTTCTGTCAAAAGACCAGGTGAAAATACTACTCCTTAGAATTCAGTGGAGGAGGTTTCCCCATCTCCTGCTCACAGGCTTCTTGCCAGCTGTCCATCCGCCACAAAGCCTTGACATTGCTCAGCCTTCCCATAATCTGGTTACATTTTCATCTGTGTTTTGAGGAGCTGTTGGCAGGTCTGTGGTTTATATGCTGGGCAGTCCAACAGCAATCCTACCCTGAGTCAAACCAGAGGAATCTGTCAGGAGGACCTTGCAGTGGTGTTTGGTTTGGTGTTTTTTTTTTTTTCCCTTTTTCGTTGTTGTTGTTGTTGTTGTTGTTGTTCTGGGACACTTACAAAGTTCCTTGTTTACCCAAGTGATGATGTAAGATAGGAGATTTCAAACAAGGTGTTGCCTAGCAAAAAGCAGGCTCCAGGTGTTGAGGGCAAGGTGAGTCTGGGCAGCAGTGGGAAGCCAGAGAGCTGCTCACATGTCATCACTGTACTTCAAGACCCCGAGGACATTTTCATTGGGAAGAGAGATTTCATTTAGGAATTTAGGCTGATTCAGTGTCACTGATACTCTGTCCTTCACATTCAGGTGTGTCAAGTGGAGCTGGAACAAGGTCTTAAAAGTCTTTTCTTGGCAGGTTTCTGATGCACACCATGTGGATAATGTTTGCCTTCTGACTTTGTCATTCACCAGGAATTCCATCTTGAGGTCGGTGGGGCTGTTGGAACAGTCAGGAAAATGAAAGTTCAAGTGGCAGTAGATCAAGTAGAGGCCTTGTTTCCTTATCACCAGCTCTTCACTCTTGCAATGGATGCCTTCACACACACCCTTCTCGACCAAACTCACTTTTGAACCATTTACAGGTCTGGACACTAGAAAGGAAAGCAAACAAATTGGAAATGAGCCACAGAGCTCCAGCGACCTGAACTCAGCATTGTGTGACTCACAGCACTCTGTTTCCTGGGAAATGGAGAGACTTGTTCAGCATTTTGGGGAGAGACCTGTTCAGTGGTTTGGGGAGAGACCTGTTCAGCATTTTGGGGAGAGACCTGTTCAACATTCTGGGGAGAGACCTGTTCAGCAATCTGGGGAGAGACCTGTTCAGTGGTTTGGGGAGAGACCTGTTCAGCATTTTGGGGAGAGAGCTGTTCAGCAATCTGGGGAGAGACCTGTTCAGTGGTTTGGGAAGAGACCTGTTCAGCATTTTGGGGAGAGAGCTGTTCAGCAATCTGGGGAGAGACCTGTTCAGTGGTTTGGGGAGAGACCTGTTCAGTGTTTTGGGGAGAGACCTGTTCAGCAATCTGGGGAGAGACCTGTTCAGTGGTTTGGGGAGAGACCTGTTCAGTGTTTTGGGGAGAGACCTGTTCAGCATTTTGGGGAGAGACCTGTTCAGCATTTTGGGGAGAGACCTGTTCATCCTTTTTGTTGCAGGAATCTCCAAGAAAAGGCCTTGGCCACATGGCTGGGACTTCCCACATGGACATGGGGTATTTAGAAGTTCCAGGGATTTACACAGCCCTTGGGAAAGCCAGGACAGGGAGATGCAGTGAAAAGGGCCTTTTGCAAACTTCAAGAGAAATCATGGAGATGTATTTTCATGTGTTCGCAGAAGGTATCTCTATTTATTCTTTCTTCTCATGTTAAACCCCATCATTCATGTGATCAGATAGAGGGTTTATCAAGCACACTCAGATCTGGGAACAGGTTGCCCAGAGGTATGGCTGAGGCCCTGCCTCTGGAGACACTCAAGATCAGACTTGATGTGGCCCTGGGCAGCCTGCTCTAGTTGGAGGTGTCCCTGCTGACTGCAGCAGGGTTGGACGAGATGACCTTTGAGAGTCCTTTCCAACCTGATGCAATCTGTGTCAATCTCAGGAAATCCAAGGATTTTTTTTTTAACTATAGAATACCCATTTGGTGAAAAAGCTATTTGCCAGTTTAAGTCACACGAGCAGCCTGCTCTGTGGCCAGCTCTCCTGTTTCTCTTGGCCAACTCTCCCCTACCACTGGGCCCCCCACTGACCTCTCACGTATGCAGCAGCTTCCTTGGTCGCGACATTCTGTAGGATGCTTAAATAGTCTTCGGAGGTGTTCCCTGAAGGAAACAACAGATTAAGTGACCACTCCTGATGGTTTTGGCCCTTAAAGTGCTGTCAGCACTGAGCACCTCACCTATATGCTGTAATTGTGCTGTGGATGACCTCCAGAGCAGCAGCCCCACAGCAACAGGCAGCAGCAGCTAAAAGAGCCCTGTAGGAGAGTTGGTTCTTACCCCTTGGCTGATCATCTCTGCTCTGCACAGGGAATTCACAGCAGTGTAACTTGATTGGTACATTTACAACAGTCTAAAGCTCTGCTGAATTGCACCTATCAGTCCAAAATACTCTACTTCTTTCTCTCCTTCTTACAAACAGGAATGATGTGCAGGTAAGATTAATGGAACTGAATTATTTGCAAGGTGCAGCTACAAAAAGAAGCTTTTAAACATTTAACTGGAGCATACTTCTGGAATGGCTCTTTGGGTGCTTTTGAATAGTCTCTCAGCTCTCTTGTGGCTGACTTTAGGTGGGGCTGTTGGTTGGTCAGAACCAAATCTACATCCTAGAGGAGCTGGGACAGCGCTGGTCCTGCCTGCGTTTACAGTGGCGGCAGGAAAGGGTCACGCACACTGCCAGCACCTCGGCTGCGTGCAGAAGGCTTCGTGTATCACGGGAATGTCCCCAGATTCCAGAGCGCCGGGCTGGGGATGCGCCGGGGCTGCCCCGCTTCAGAGCGTCCGGCGGGGCCGGCTCCCTCCCGCGGCCGCGTCCCGGCACTGCATCCCGCACTGCGTCCCGCACTGCATCCAGGCACTATATCCTTGCACTGCATCCCGGCACTGCATGCTGCACCACATCCCCGAACTGCAGGCTGCCACAGCTCCACGTCCTGGCCCTGCATCCCAGCACGACATCCCACACCGCATCCCTGCACCACATCCCACACCAAATCCTGGCACTATGTCCCAGCACTGTGGGGCTGCTGCAGCTCCATGTTGCAGGACTGCAGGACTGCCATAGCTCTGCATCCCAGCACACATCTGCATGCTGCATGCCAGCTCCACAATGCAGTGTCCTATCTTCTGCATGCCAGCACCACATCCCTGGAAATCTCCCAGGCTCTGCATCCCACACTGCGCCCCAGGAAGGCATCCTGGGCTCTGTATCCTGGGAGAATGTCCCGACACTGCACCCTGTCTCTCCATTGCAGGATGGCATCCCAGGTCCAGCATTCCAGCAGCACCTTCCAGTATCCCCACTCCTGCATCCCTGACCCTGCATCCCACCACTTCCTCCTGCACTCCACTTCCTTTGAACTGAGTTTCCACTTCCCACCTGCTTTGCATACACTTTTCTTCCTCTCCTGACTGGGCACTCAGTGCAGGGCACTGATTATCCCTCCTTTGCTTTGTGGTTGCTTGGAGCAGAGCTGGTGCTGTCCTGTGCATCCCACAGGCAGAGGGATACATGGACACAACACAGATGCAGGACACTGCTGTCTATCCCAGTGGCTGAACCAGACAGGTGCAGAGGCTTTCCTTCTTCATATCTGTCCCTAGTGCAGCTGTGGAAGGGATGTCTCTCATGGGAGACCCTACAAGGGTCTCTGAAGGACCAACAGGCTGCTCAGGGAGTCACCATCTCTGGAGATATTCAAGAAATGTGTAGACATAGCACTTTGGGACATGATTTAGTGGCCATGGTGATGTTGGGTTGATGGTTGGACTTGATAATCTTGGAGATCTTTTCCATCTGAAACAATTCCATGATTCTGATTCTGTTTTCATATAATCTTAGTGTCAGTTAAAAGGTTTACCCTAGAAAGCAGAAAATCCCCTTCTGCTTGAGCACATCTTGGAAGCTGCAGCCCTGCAACATCTGCTAAGCTATCAAAGTGCTGTGTCTGCACACCACCAGCCTGCTGCTGCCAGGAGCCCCATCACTCATGAGCAGTCTCAGGCTGTCTCAGCTGGCATCTCTCAAGATTTTCCTCTCACTGCTTTAGCTGCACTTTGCATTTCCAAAGCTGCACTTGTATCATTGCATCACAGAATGGTTTGACTTGGAAGGGACCTTAAAGATCCTCTAGTTCCAACCCCTCTGCCATGGGCAGGGACACCTCCCACCAGCCCAGGTTGCTCAAGGCCTCATCCAGCCTGGCCTTGAACACCTCCAGGGAGAAGACATCCACAGCCTCCCTGGGCAACCTGTTCCAGTGTCTCACCACCCTCACTGGAAAGAATTTCTTCCTCATGTACTTGCATTTGTTGATGTCAGCAAGTATTCTGTGTGTGCTTTTGAATCATTTCTTTGGTGACTGAGAGGTTATGGAAAAAAAACCTTCCCGTTTCTGAGAGGGTTATGGAAAAAAAAAACCTTCCAGTTCTCACTCTGCTGAGGCATTTTGCAACTGGTTTCTGGTCTTATTTCTCAAGTTAAATCTTTTATTAGCAAGCCAGGAGATGGTGAAATTACTGCTTCCAGGACTGATTGATGGTTATGTTCAACCACATCACCAAATTGGCTTTGCACTGGGAATGGTGTAAATCAGGAGTAATCCCACTGCAGTCAATAGGATTATATGAGCTCAAAAAGAGTGAGGAGGAGGAAAAGCAAAGCCACATTTGGGCTGATTTCACTGTCTCCTGTGGTGCATAGGCTCTATAGATCAGACTGCTTCAAGGAACCATGCTGATAAGGAAGGAGGCTTGGTAGGAAGACCTTAAGGCAATTTTGTCCTAAGGAAGCTGCTGGAAGATAATTCACTTTTGTCTTCCTCACCCCTTTTACAATAGGATGAGCATCCAGAGGGTGCAGCCCTGAAGGAAAGAGTCAGACTATTTCCAGGAGCTTAATGCAGCTTTTCCCCACTGAGCCAAAGAGGACACACCACTGTGAGATGGGGCTTAGAGGAGCTGCAGCCTCACCAATGCTCCAATTATTTTCTCCTGCCATGTAAACTGGAACGAGTCTCATTAAAACACAACAGGACCCTGTCCAGCCAAAAGGAACCCAAGGGTAGTGAGACATGTGGACATAGGGCCTGTTGCCAGCCAGGTCCAAGGAGTTGGCACTCTGCCTGAGGAATTCTCCTCACTGCTGGCTGCCTCAGTTTCCCCACCTCTGAGATGGATGCAACAGGAACACGGACAAAGAGCAGTGAAACCAGGAGCACAGTGTGGCATGCCAGAGTGCAAAGTGGTGCTGCCCAGGCAGCAAAAGGGCTTCCTGAGGAAGCCCTCAAATGCCCAGTCCCCCACAGGGAGTCTCTGGAGCTTGATCTAGCACTGCTCACCTGTCCCAGTGAGCTTCCTAGGCAGGGTGTGTGGCATTGCCACTAGCTGGAGGCTGAGTGGGGACAGGCACAAGAGCAGGTCAAAAGCCTGCATTTATTTAATGAAGTTGTACAGGCAGGCAATAAACAGCTTCCAGATCCTCGTGCCCCACACCGACTTAAGTGCTTATAAAACCAGATGAGGTGTTTTCATACATCTCTGTCAGCGTGCTGGAGCTGCCAGGACTTGCCTCATTTTATTTCTCAGCAGCTGTCATCCAAAGTCCCTGTGGCTGTCTTTAACTCTCTCCTGCCACTTAAGTGGCCTGTGCACAGCTGCCTGCTGGAGCTGCTGCCTGGCCCAGCCAAGTGGTGCTGTGACAAGTGCCAGCTGGGGGCTGTGCTCTCCTGGGCTCTGCTCATGGCTGTGCCTCTCACATGCACCAAGTGCCTTTGGTTCTGGAGAGCCCAAGGACTGTCACCCTGGTTCCAGGCATAGAAAGAGGACTGAGCTCAATTGCTGAATTTGCCTCCTCCCCAAGCCATAAACTTCAGAAGTATTCTTTTCTGTCCTCCAAATTTAGGAAGAACCTTCCATGAACTCATCACCAGTGCCCACCTGACTGCTGCCAGACTTGCAGAGTGCAAAGCCAACAGGACTCGACTCTCTATCCTGCTCATCACTATGCCATAGGTCAGACAATTCCATCAGCTATTCATCTGTAGCTTGTGTTTTAAGCACTGGGGAGATGAAGATCAAACATTCAGCAGCTTGTATCAACGTGGATAATCTTGTTATTAATTAAATTAGCAACCAGCCCCCGTTATGACTAACTGGAATCTGCCAAGCTGCAGTTTCCTCCGGATGCTTGCCTAGGAGGATGCTTTTGCACTTTTTTTTCCAGCATTTGCAAGCCCAGGCTTGCCAAACTTTTGCAAAGAAGCAGCTCATCTGCCCTGACCATCCTAGAGCAGACAGGACCTTAGAGAGCTTTGCTCCTTATGGGCTGCCCCAAAAGAAGCTTGACCAGCAGACCAAGAGGTGATTCTGCCACTCTGCTCTGCTCCCCTGAGACCTCACCTGGAGTATTGTGCCCAGCTCTGGGGCAGGGATTAGAGCACGTTGCTGAGAGCCCCACACAACTTGACCTGGAATGGTTCCAGGGATGGGGCAGCTCCCACCTCTCTGGGAAATGATGATGGTGATTGAACCTCTATAGACTTTGGCAGGCCATGAATTTCTCTGTAACTTCGTTTTCCCTCTAGAAAATGAACCTAACAACGCCACCTCCGCAGCCCAGGTTAATATACAGCTTGATCTTTGTGAAATGTGGATGAGCCTCCACAAGGAAATATTTCCACAGAAAGCACATTTCACACACTTTTCATTCATGGTGCTTTTAACTCTTTCCTTCTGTTCCTCAGGTACTGCACTGACAGAGGATTTGAGGAGGCTGATGCCAGTTTTCACACGAACATTTGGTGAGTCAACGTTGCATCTCACCTTGGCCACTGCTTGTGGATTCCTGCAAAGCCATCCATTGAGGACTGACAGCTGAGTCAGGAACCTCCTGTAAATCTGCTTTAGTGCCCACTGGTGTTTAGCTAATAACAGGACACAATCTCTTTGCAAATCTAAATGGAATCATCCTGCTTTTCCTGCTTTAATGTTACAAAATGCATACAGAGAAGTAGCTGTGTCTGGACCACTGTCCCTTTGCATCATGACAGTCTCTGCCTGTATGAAGCCAAGCTGTCCCCACCAGCACAGCCCTGCATCCCTCCCCAGCAGCTCTCAGATGTGTTGCACAAGTAGGTGTCAACAGAGGGCTGGAGCAAGGCTGAGCACCCAGCTGGCAACTTCATTTTTTGCTTGCTTGCCTCAAGTTGTGCCAGGGAAGATTCAGGTTGCATATCAGGAAAAATTTCTTCCCAGAAAGGGCTCTCAAGCATTTGGAACAAGCTGCCCAGGGAGGTGGTGGAGTCACCATCCCTGGAGGGATTTAAAAATGCTTGGATGTGGTGTTTAGGGACCTGACTTAGTGGTAGTGTCTTAGCAGCAGAGGTGAGATTGTGAGCTCTAAGCAAGTGGTTGGACTTGATGAGCTGAAAGGTCTCTTCCAGCCTCAACAGTTCCATGATTCTGTGTTTACAGTGCAGATCTTTGAAGTCCTGGTTTAAACAAGGTGGGTACAAAATACATCCAAGTTACACTATCAATATCCAGCCTGCCTGAGAGGTAGACATGGATCCAAACCTAAATCCAGAGCAACTTCATCCTCCCCACCGTCCCCATCCTGTGATGCTTCTTACACTTCTGTTCCTTGCAGCTCAGCAGCTGCTAGGTGGGACCTTGCAGTGGTCACCACTTGCTGCTCAGAAGCCAGCACATGATGCTAGGCAGCACACAACAGAGCTCCCTGCTGTGGGGGCCTCAGTCAGTCACCCCCTGGGATATATTAATCAATGAGCCCTGCTTCATGCATTTGAAGTGAAAAATAAAAGGCCACTGTGATTTGCTCACCCTTTAGTGTTCTCTTACCCTGCCAGAGGCATTGGAGGGGTAGGCTGGCACAGCACTTCCACCCATTCCAAACTGCTTTTGGCAGCTCCTCCTGCCCTGTGGGGGTTTCCCTACCACTCCCTCGTTTGTCTTTCACCAATGGCATCGTCACAGATTTAGCAGCAGAATTAGGAACTGATACTGAACTGCCTGTAACTGATACTGACCCAAAGGCAGAATCTGGCTAATGAAACAGCACCTTGAATGTCCCTGGAAAGCACAGCCCTCCTGCCTGCCACCTGTCAGCTATTGATGAGGAGAAAAAAAACAGCTGGCACAACTTGCCTGACCTACTGAAACCTCTTCTCCCTGTCCTGGAAATGCCAGAATTGCTCTTGCATTGCTCTGGAAAATCCTGACCTAGAGACACAGTCTCTGTGACCCCTCCTCTGCTCAGCACAAGACCCCACACAGACAGCATGCACCACCTCTTTCTGACTGGTGGGAAAACACAGCCACAAAGCTCAGCACAGTTCTGGTGACTTCTCTGAGGTTACACAGGTTCACAAGAGCAGATGTTCTGCTCTGGGGCTGTTCCACCCTGCAGATGCTGGGAACTGTCCATCATCACAGCAGACACTTGTTCAGGAGGCTGATGCTTTGCTGCCCATTATGTTTGCAAACCTCCTTTCTGGGCACCTTTTGGGACGTACTGGAGTGAGGCTGTGATGTGACTTTCCAAAAAGAATCAGAAAGTCACAGAAGGATAGGAGCTGGAAGGGCTCTGAGCAATCAGCTCTGGTTGGAGGTGTCCCTGTTGACTGCAGGGGGGGCTGGACAAGATGACCTTTGAGGGTCCCTTCCAACCCAATGCAATCTGCGAATCTGGGAGCCTAATCTCCAGCCTAAGGACACTGTGGCCATTAAACCATGTTGAAGTGAGGATTTAAGGTGTCTTACCTTTCCTGATTGGTTTTGCAATGCCCTCCACAGCAGGATCAGCTGCCTGAAAGACAAAAGAGAGAAGGGAAGGTTATTCTAGGAGCATGTTTATCTTCCAGCACAACCTCTCTTTAAAAGTGGATCTTGAAGGTTTCTGTGGCACATCCTGAAGGCTACAGAGCCTGATGCACTGGAAGCCAGCACCAGGCACTGCAGAATGTGTGGTTTCTGTAGAGCCTCACAGGTCAGTGAGGGATTAATGTGGAGCAAACCTCTCCAGCAAGCTCTCTGCACTCATCCAGACATCATCCTCAGCCATCCCCCATCACTGCTCTACAGGAAGGTTGGAGAGGGACTTTTCATAAGGGTGTCTAGTGACAGGACAAGGGGGAATGGTTTGAAGCTGAGGGAGAGCAGGGTTAGACTGGAGATTAAGGAAGAAATTCTTCAGTATGAGGCTGGTGAGACTCTGGAATAGGTTGCCCAGAGAGGTTGTGGATGCTCCCTCTCTGGAGGTGCTCAAGACCAGGTTGGCCAGGAGGTGCTCAAAGCCAGGCCTTCAGCAACCAAGTCTGATTAAGAAGTGTCTCTGCCCATGGCAGGGAGGTTGGAGTAGATCATCTCTAAGGTCCCTTCCAACCTAAACCATTCTATGATTCTAACACAGCAAACCTCCACTGTGACACAACCAGCAGTTCTCTCTGTGTGCTAAGGAATGTGTGCTGGTTTTGTTGGGGGTGTTTTGGAAGCACAAACCCTGGAAACCTGACTGAGAGCTTGGAGAGAGTAGGACAGAATGGGACTGGACACCCTTGAGAGCCAGTATCTGTCCTTTGGAAACCAGTGGTTGGATGAAAATGTAAACTGTAGAGCCTCAACACAGGTCTGAGAGTGAGAATGTTGTCTGGCTTCACCTCTCCTCCTACTTGCTGGGATGTTAGACTCAAGGATCAAAAAGGCACAGGAAACTATCCTCAGTTGGCATGGTGTAACAGTGTGAGAGCTGAAATTCCCCCCCACTGACAGCTAGCTCAGTCTGGAAGCAAATGCAAGCTGTGTTTACAAGCAAAGTTACAATCTAGGATGCAATGCAATGAATCTGTACAAATAGACACTGTTCACAACATTTACAAATATATACAATCAACAGAAAAGCACAGCCAAGCTCCCTTTGCTTCCCCCAAAGAGGGGATCTCCCAAGGGGCCTCTGCCCCCAGACCAGAAGGAATCCCCTTACCCCTCTGGCAGAGGGCAGAGAGTCAAGAAGCAGAGAGGCTGTTAGACTTAGCTCATCAAGGTCACTGTGTGGTCTTCAGCCAGGAAAGAAGAAGAAGCACCCAGACAGAAGCCCAGCAAGTTGTGAACTGCAGACTGCCCCACTTTGTTTTGAGTAGAGATCCTTAAACATTTCTCTCTCTCCAGTGGAAGTGTTTAGAACAATCATTATTTTGCTTTCTTACACCCAATAGTGACTTATTTACATTCCTTCGCTTTCTCTGCTTGAACTTTTTGTGAAGAAAAATTAAAAAGACAGTTTTAAACCATCACACATGGCCTGAGAGCTTCTCAGGAAACCAGGGTAGGCTTCCTCTGTGGTCTTGCTTCTGTTTCATCACAGCTCTCTGCCATCCAGACTCAACCCTGAAGCCTGTGCTTGCTTGCATAATACTTCCACCCAAGTGAAGTCACTGACAGCTCATAAATGTCCAACAATGCCCTTGAGGAGCAAAGAAAGTCTTCCAGCAACAGAGGAAAGATCCTGGGAGTGCCTCAGTGCTTCAAACTCTGTATCACATCCTTCACGCACACACACCAGGCAGTCCAACAGTGATTTCACTCTCAGAAGGTGGTTTTTGCTCAGGCTAGCCTCAACCAGCTCCTCTTATGTGAACACTGATTACCTAGGCTAATCCTGCAGGCTAACCAGGCCTGGTTTAGCACAGAGTCATGGAAGAGCTGGAAGGGACCATAAAGATCATTGAGTCCAACTGCCTGCTCCTCACAGGACTACCTAAAACTGAACTACACAGCTAAGAGCATCACCTAGATGCTCCCTGAACTCTGACAGGCTTAGTGCTGTGGCCACTTCCCTAGGGAGCCTGCTCCAGTCACTGAACAAAGTGACCAAGGAGAACAAGGTTGGGAAGCTGGCACCAGCTTTAGCAGAACATCTAATATCTCCTGGGAAAAATGAGGTGCAACATACATGTAGTGGGACACAGTTTAATCCACAGTGGTCTTAAAATAGAACCACTTTAGTCAGGGTGTAAATAGGATATGGAGTGGGGAGAAGGAGGATGGCTAGACACTAAGAGAAGTCATGAGACTGCTTGTGGCACTGAATGTTCTAGCCTTAAATCTCAACAGGAGCTGTCAATGTGCGCTTGCAGCCCAGAAAGCCAACCAGATCCTGGGCTGCATCAGGAGAAGTGTGGCCAGCAGGGCAAGGGAGGTGAGTCTCCCCCTCTGCTCAGCTCTGGTGAGACCACACCTGGAGTACTGCATCCAGTTCTGGAGCCTCTGTTACAAGAGGGATATGGACATGCTGGAAGGTGTCCAGAGAAGGGCCATGAGGATGAGCAGAGGGCTGGAGCTGCTCTGCTATGAGGACAGACTGAGAGAGTTGGGGTTGTGCAGTCTGGAGAGGAGAAGGCTTTGAGGAGACCTTCTTGTGGCCTTCCAGTGTCTGAAGGAGGCTACAAGAAAGCTGGGGAGGGACTTTTTAGGCTATCAGGGAGTGACAGGACTGGAGGGAATGGAACAAAGCTGGAAGTGGGGAGATTCAGGCTGAATGTGAGGAAGAAGTTCTTGCCCATGAGAGTGGTGAAAGCCTGGAATGGGTTGTCCAGGGAGGTGGTTGAGGCTCTATCACTGGAGGTGGTTAAGGCCAGGCTGGATGAGGCTCTGGCCAGCCTGATGTGGTGTGAGGTGTCCCTGGGCATGGCAGGGGGGTTGCAACTGGATGATCCTTGTGGTCCCTTCCAACCCTGACTGATTCTATGATTCTATGATAAAATCACAGACAGAATAGTAGAGGTTGGAAAGGACCTCTGGAGATCATCCAGTTCAACACCCCTGCAGGGTCACCCACAGCAGCTTGCCCAGGATCACAAAGTCCATGCAGATTTGGAGTCTCTCCAGAGAAAGAGACTCCACAACCTTTCCAGGCACCCTGCTCCACACTCAGCACCATCACAGCAAAGAAGTTTCTCCTTATGTTCAGATGGAAGAATGTTTAAGAAGACTTTTAATTAGACTCTGGCCTAATTTGACCACATTTTCAACCATGTCTGAAGTGTACATCTCTATCTGATGCCAGCAAGACAATGTTATCCTTTGGTCTACTGCCAAAATGCTGTGTTGTGCAGGCAGGGATGGTACAGGTGCCATGATTTGGGTATCTGTAATATCTGATTTATTCATTTCATCTCCCCACACCTGTATGAGACAGGGGAGAAGTTGTCTGTTGAGGCAATATTTCTCTAGATCTTTCCACAGCTTTTCCTGAGCTCTTCCTCTTTCTACATCTCTTCCTGAGCTGCAAAGGAAGGCTTCTAGGTTAGGAACTGAACAAGAACCTAGAGCTGTAGTTGGAAAAATCGGACATTTCCAAGCTTTTTTGGTTTCCTACGCAATATTCTACTTCCCAAACTCTTGTGCATCCTATGCACTTGAATCATCAAACATGGGGCTGAGAATAGTCTCAGCTGAATACACCCCCAAGGAGTATCTGCCAGAGCCTGTGAGCTCCCATCTGGGACCCTTGCCCTGGGCTGTCCATCTCATGCACTCAGGGCACAAGGAAGCATTAATTTCTAATGCAACCTCTGAGCATTTCTGCTCTCTGCAGAGAACTGAAAGCATTTTTGCATGGGGGAGAGGTGATGCTCTGTGCCCAGCTAGATCCCCTATGGGGCAGGCTGTGAGAGCTGGGGCTGTTCAGACTGGAGAAAAGGCAGCTCTGGGGAGACCTTAGAGCAGCCTTCCAGTACATGAAGGGGACCTACAAGAAAGCTGGGGAGGGACTTTTTACAAGGGGCTTGTAGAGACAGGACAAGGGACAATGGATTGAAGCTGGAAGAGGGGAGATTTAGACTGGAGATTAGGAAGAAATTCTCTGCAGTGAGGGTGGGGAGACACTGGAACAGGTATCCCAGGGAAGCTGTGGATGCTCCCTCCCTGGAGGTTTTCAAGGCCAGGCTGGATGAGGCCTTGAGCAATGTGGAGTAGTGGAAGGTGTCCCTGCCCATGGCAGAGGGGTTGGAACTGGCTAATCTTTAAGGCCCCTTCCAACCCAACCCATTCCATGAGTTTACAAATCCATGACCATGCTGAATGAAATCAGGCAGCAGATCCACTGCTGCCTGTAGAGAAGTGTAGTAAAGTGAGATGTTATCATCAGTGAGGTGTTCACCTGGCAGCCCCTCCCTTGGAGATGGCAAGCAGGACAAGGCTGCTGAGTCCTTACTACAGCTTGCTCTGTGGTAAGAGCAACAGAAACAACATCACAAAGTACTAATGTACACTGTGTGCTCACCTGGGCAGTGTCCCAGTGGCTGAAGGCAGCAAATGCTAAATGCAGTTGATTTTAGTGACAATTGAGTAGGTGTTCAAATAGAACTCCAGAGCTTGCTTTGAAACATGACTGCCATGGCTTCTTTCTTTCCCAACAGCTGCAGTACTGTGTGTAATGCTGGGATAGGGAATGCAAACAGGCACACAGCAGGAGCCCAAAGAGAGTAAACTCTCCAGTGCCAGCTCAGGAAGAATTCCTGAGGATGAATTTCACCCTGCCTGGAGTCATCTGGGAGCTGCTGCTGAAGGATCTCAGTCTTTACTCAGCAAGCAGAATAATCTGAGTTTGCTTCATTAGAGAAAATGATCATCAGGTGCCCCTGAAAGTAATTTCTTTCTTCTCTAATCACTTTACAAGAAATTTTCCTAAGCTGTGACAGTCTGATGCTGCTGGAGGGACCTTCTAATGTCCTGTCTCAGAAATGTGAACATTCATTCAATGAGAGGTCCCTGAAGAGTGTATCAGCCTCCAGGAAGCTTAAGACCTCCAAAAGTCCACATCTCCAAAGTCCACAGTCCTCCAGAAACTGGCCTGGGTCAGCTCAACCAGGTCTAATGCTCACACAACAGCTCTGTGGAGATGAGCCCTTTGGACTGGTCCTCAAAGGATGTTTTGCCATTTGAAAATAAGCCTCAAGGCCCTCCTATATTGCTGCTCAGACCCAAACCATCATCACCCATCCCTGGCTGAGGTGGGGAGAAAGGCAGTGGCACCTCAGGGAGGTGGCCATGACTTGCCAAGAGACAAAAGTAGAAACCAGATGTGAAAGAGGAGCATCAGCCCACAGCTGATCTGACCCTGAGCATCACAGGAAACCGAGCCCCATGTGAAATTCATTCTTTCCAGTGCTGACAAATCCTGTTAAAGTGACAGCTCTAGACAGCAGGTGACTGTCACTGCACAGAATGCTGACGGCCAGAGTCAGAACAGTGCAGTGTTCTAAAATGTCTCAGTGATTTTCTTGTGGTGTTCCTCTGGTGAGGCCACACCTCAAATACTGGAATCAATTTTGGGCCACTCACTACAAGAAGGACATTGAGGTGCTGGAGTGTGTCCAGAGAAGGGCAATGAAGCTGGTGAAGGGTCTGGAGAACAGGGCTGGAGAGGAGTGACTGAGGGAATTGGGGTTGTTTAGTCTGGAGAAAAGGAGGCTGAGGGGAGACCTTCTGGCTCTCTGCAACTCCCTGAAAGGAGGTTGGAGCCAGGTGGGACTGGATCTCTTCTCCCAAGGTAAAAGTGACAGGACAAGAGGAAATGTCCTCAGATTGCACCACAGGAGGTTTAGGTTGGACCTGAGGGACAATTTCTTCCCCAAAAGGGGTGTCAAGTCCTGGCCCAGTCTGCCCAGGACAGTGGTGGAGTGTACATCCATGGAGGGATTTAAAGCTGTATAGATGTGGTGCTCAGGGACCTGGGTCGGTGGTGACTTGGCAGCTCTGGGTTAATGTTTGGACTCGATGACATTAAAAGTCTCTTGCAACCAAAGCAATTCTATGATTCCATGACTGACCAAGTGGGAAATCTGCTTTCAGGTGCAATTTTCAGCAGGGTTCTCCACCAGAGGGGGCCAGGAGGCTCCGATCGGGCCAGCCCCGATGATTCTGGGACTGCCAGTTGCCATGCTGCAAAAGATTTTCCCACAGTGTCTGGAGGTTAGAAATACGAAGCCAACAAAACCCACAGCAGTGGCAGACTGTCCCAGATTAAGACTTTGGACGTTTGCACAGAAGTTGTTTTTTCTTAGAGGTGTTGGATGGAGTGTGCCTTGCAGTGCAGCATAGAAGTTCCTAGGGCCTGTGTGTCTTAAAAATATATTTTTCTAGTCCTTTCTGTCCCATATTGTGTCATTGATGCTACATCTCTCTATGTACCTACATATATATATATCTATATATATATATAGATAGATATATATATCTATTTGGGGCTGTTCAGCTTAGAGAAGAGAAGGCTTCAGGGAGACCTCAGAGCAGCCTTCCAGTACCTGAAGTAGGCTACAGGAGAGATGGGCAGGGACTTTTGACAAGGGCTTGGAGTGATAGGATAAGGAGCAATGGCTTTGAGCTGGAAGAAGGGAGATTGAGACTGGAGATTAGGAAGAAATTCTTCCCAGTGAGGGTGGGGAGATACTGGAACAGGTTGCCCAGGGAGGTTGTGGATGCCCCTCCCCAGGAGGTGTTCAAGGCCAGGTTGGATGAGGCCTTGAGCAAGCTGGGCTGGTGGGAGGTGTCCCACCAGGGACAAGAAGGGGGTTGCAACTGGATGATCTTTAAGGTCCCTTCCAATACAATGCATTCGATGAATCCATGAATCTACTTTTACCCCTGGACCAGGATCAGGCACTTCATTAGGGGACTTAAGCATCTCCCCTATGAAGAGAGACAGAGAGCCCTGGGCTGTTTAGTCTGGAGAAGAGAAGACTGAGAGGGGATCTGATCAATGTCTATCAATAGCTGAGGGGTGGGTGTCAAGTGGAGGGGGCCAGGCTCTTGTGGGTGGTGCTCAGTGATAAGCCAAGGAACAACAGCTTCAAATTCAAACATAGAAGATTTCATCTCAACATGAGGAGAAACTTCTTTCCAGTGAGGGTGACAGAGCCCTGGAGCAGGCTGTCCAGGGGGTTGTGGAGTCTCCTTCTCTGGAGACTCAGCCTGGATGCATTCCTGTGTGGACTACACTAAGTGCTCCTGCTCTGGCAGGGGGGTTGGACCTGAGGATCTCTTGAGGTCCCTTCCAACCTCTGATATACTGTGAGACTGTGATAGATAGATAGATAGATAGATAGATAGATAGATAGATAGATAGATAGATAGATCCAGCATCAGTCAATGCAGCAGGCAGAAAGTGAAGGTTTTAGCCCTCTTGTAACAGTGTTAAGAAGAAAAATGAAGGCTGTAGACCACCATACAAGCAGCTAGTCTGACTCCAGAGAAAAATAAAGTCACCAGTGAAAAATCAAGCCAAGTGAATGGCCTGAAGCCAAGGGTTTGTGGAGGTGAAAGCTGAAAGCACTCAACTGACTTAAGCACTGAACTGACTTCAGCACCTCACATAGTTCCAAAAAAAAAAGTGATTTAGTTCCCCAAAATGACACTGATGCTAGTGTGCTCTGCTGCCCTTCCTGAAAACAAGGCATAAAGAAAATTTCTTGGGGTGTTTTTTTGAAGATGTGGAGGGGACAGATAATGTGTCTTTGATTTACCCTTAGATTCAGAGAAGCAGCTTTGGAATCATAGTTGCTTTCTTGTTTTGGTCTTTCATGTTGGATCTCCCTTCTTCAGAGTACCTAGACTTTGGGTGTTGGGCATGCCTTGTTTCTGTACAGTTTGATTTTCCCTTCCCAGTGTGTTTTCCTTCATCTTATACTAGGCAAGTGTAAATGCATCTAAAGGAAGACAAGCAGGCAGTTTCCATGGATCTGGGGCACTGTGTGGTCTGCCTGCCACCAGAAGCCTGTTCTGAACGTGGTGGTAGCCAAGCCATGGATCACAAGGCCTGCACTGTCCCTAGAATTCTCTAACACTGCTTTGGACAGAGGAACATAGAGGTTTCTGTCTCAGCTCACCATAAGATGGGCATGAAGTTGCCACCATTGCCCCTGTGGCTAAGGACCACTCCTGTAATCCATTTGACAAGATGAGGGGAGAGAACTGCATCTTCCCAGGAGGTTGATGACACAAAATGTTGGCCCTTCCTTCAGAAGTGCCAAAGCAAATAGCTAAGCTAGTTGATGATACTCAAATTTCTCCAGCAACAAGACTCAACAGCCACAGGGCTGCACATCCACCCTGTCCTGGAGCTGTTGAAGTCAATGCAAGATGCTGATCTCAATCACAACTCTATTTGCCAAAGGAGTGTGTGTTTGGCCTGATGCTAACAGTGTGACCATGAGCTAATGGGATCTTGGAGCAGCCCTGAAGTTCCTTGAGGAGCACACCTCACAGAAGCAGCACTTGTTCTCTGGGCTGGAAATACAAGAGCAGTCACAGATGGAAAACAACTGTGCTGCTTCTGAACTCAGGGTCTTTCAGCTCCCTGGGAGCAAGAACACAAGTCATGCTTGTGCTGCCAAATTCCTCTCACAGCCTGAAATTGCTGCTGGATTTTATTTGTGTTTCTCACACACTTCAGCTTCCTACTTTCTCCTTCAGCCAAGCTCATTTCCAAAGCAGCTGCAATAATGCCATTACTCTTTTAAATGAAAATCTTGACTCTTTCAGTAATATTGTTCATCTGGCAATGAGTGTAACTGGGTTTATCCTGATGGAGAGGTCATTTAGTGCTTGCTTTCATAATAAGTACAAATGAAAGCTTCATTATACAGCAAAGCTATGGCAATTCTGTAATTACCCAGGCTGTTACTTTAAAGATCTCCCTTAATGTCCCTCTATTTATCACTAGAAAATCCCCATGTCTCATTCTAACTGTGCCCCAACTGGCTTCATTTTTTGGAAGAACACTGATTTCAGGTAAATAGCTCCTCTCTGGTACAACTTAAATAAGCATCACTCAGGCTTTCTTGGTTTAATTTATAGGTAATGTGCATGCACAGGCAGACAAAGTCAACAGGGTAAATTTAGCATGAGAAAATATTGAGCTGAAAGGACCATATTTTGGTTTTCGTGGCCAACTTCCTCCAGCAGCCCCGTGCTGGTGCTTTCATTCTATGAACAGTAGTGGAGGTGCTTCAGGACTTCATTTTTTCCAAGATTTCAGAGCCTGTAAACCCTCTACCCTGGCATTTTTTCCCCTGGCAAAATTCATGGTAGTGTTCCTGGCAAGTTTGGAAAAGCACTTTTTATGTGCACAGCCACCTGGAGCTCTGCCCTGGCTCTAGCTGTGTCACTGACTCCCCACAACCCCAGGTCCATGTGAGAGCAGCCCTGTTTAAGGATAAAACATCTGTAGGCAGAGGGAACAGTTGTTTAAGTGAGACCCTGCCTCACTTACATCCTCAGCCATCCTTGCTATAGTTCTACTTTTACAGCAAAAATCACCCCCAAGAGCAGGGCTGACAAAAGAGAGAGCAGCAATGAACTCCCTTGCCCCCATCAACCATTCTGGGACTACTTCAAGAGAGCTCTGCTCCAGCACATCACACTGCTTCCCAAGAGACACCACCAGTGTCACACAGAGATGATTCATCCTAAGGACATTACTGAAGTGTGGCAGCATTTCAGAGGAACAGCTGTAGACAATACCAGAACAGAGCATCCCAGGCAGTGGTTGCTCTCCAGAGAAGCAAGAGGAGACAGAGGTAAAACCAGGGAGCAGACCCTGAGGCACTGATCTACCTTCTCTCCACCTCTCCTCCTAACGAGGCAGGACAGAGGGTGGCTTGCATCTTGAATTATGAGCTTTCCACTTGCGTTTACCAAGTTGAAATTGCATGCTAGGAACCAATGCTGCCCATGGAAAGAGATCTTCTTTTTTTGTTAAGTTCTTTTCTCTTCCTCTTTGTTCCATCTTTCTCTGCCCTAATTCACGTGTGTGCATTTAAAGCAGGAGACAGCCAACTGTGTTGCTGGCTACAGAAAGATTTTTAGAGAGGCTAAAGAAAGATTTTTAAAGGCTTAAAAAAAAAAAAAAGAAAGAAAGAAAATGAAGAGGGGAGAGGGGGAAAGGCCAATGAATAAAGTAAGAAATTTCTTACCGTCTTCTGAATGACTAAGACCATGATGGTGGCTAATGCAAAGACGAGTAACGCAACAAGGGTGGTGATGATGAAATACAAACATGTTTTGTTAGTGGCCCCAAGCCTCCTTGAAACGCTGTCTTCACTCACATCCATGGCTGATTCATGGGAGTCCTTCCCCTGAAAAATTGTTTGCTCTTGTGCTGAGCACGTTCTTATATAGCTCGCAGGGTACTGCTCTGTAGCTCCCCTCGAGCAGCTTCAAGTTGCAGCCCATATCTGCTCCTGGCAGGATTTTCCCCCTTCATCCTGGCTCATGTGATCTGGAAAAAAAAACTTCATCACTTGTAGTACAAAGAGAGAGGGACCTGGGGGCGTGAGGCAGGACGCAGCTGTGAAGAGGGGAAGGAGCTTCATGTTCTAGCCCAGGGATCTCGCCACGGCAGTCCTGTGCTGCACCCGAGGTTTCTGATGTCAGAAGGTGAGTGGTTACCCAGATCAGGCCTCCTCCCCCCACAGTGGCTTTCTGTGAAATGGAGAGCTATGCAAATTCTGTTTCATTTTATACTCAGTGCAGCTACAGCTCGGTACAGTAAGTCACCCCACAGCTCTGCCTTCCCCATTCACAGTCACCTCTTCAAGGGTCTGGAGATGCTAGGTGATATTTTCATCGAAGTATTTCATAAAAATGCATAAGGAAGGCATCTTTGATACAGGATGCAAGTTCTAGGCAGAGGCAGAGAAAGGAAGAGGTCACACCAGAGCAGCTGAAAGCACCATGTGAGGATGTGCCCACAGGGGATGTCTCTACACCTCCCTGCCCTGGTTTATTTGCAGATGGTGAACTAATGTTCATTGATATCCTGCCCAGAAGCTTCTCTGTCCTAACCTGGGGCTATCACCCAGCCATGAGGCTTCTCACAGCACTCAAATGAGATTTTTTTGAACTGGAAACATTCCTGCTTCATGTCAGCGTGGAAGGACAAATCCTTCCTAACTCAGCATCTGTTGTGTGAGATGACTCCTTGCTCTGTGGCCAGGCCAACTCAAAAGGCAGCTGGGTATTTCTGAAAGTTGTCCTGGTTAGCTGTGTGTCCTCTTGTGGTTTGTGTCTATGCAAGCTGGTTAACAGCTGTAACAGGATCAGAATGTCTGGGAGAGTTGCCAGCTCCTCCCAGCTCAGTGATCTGAGGACATCTGAGAGGCCAATCAGGATCTTACCAATGGTCCATCAAGTCAACAGCTTGCTTTCAGTAAAGAGCAACAAGAGGTGCCTTGGGAAGAATATTGGAGGAGAAATCCTGGTATTTATTGAGTGCAATTCTCTCATTTCCCCTGATTTGGGCTTTAGGGACTCCCAAACCAGAGGTAACTTCAATTCAGCTCCTCCTCATCCCCTTGATATCTTACTATTATTATCACTCTCTTTAATAAACTCACAAGAGCACAGCACTGCACAAGCTTCTATAGATTTCCAAAGCAGTGTTTTTCAGAGCATCTCTTATCACCGTGGAAACAGGCACCATCTATTTTAGTCAGAGACAAAGGGAAGCAGCCTCCTCTCCTTAAGGATGAGACAACAATGTCACTTGGTCAGGAAATCTGTTCCTCAAGCCTGAACAGGCTGGATGGGGCAGATCCTCACCTGCTCCACGGAAGCAAAAATTCTGGGCAGCTTCTAGCAGCAGTGGTTCTCACCTACCTTAATCTGTACTGGAAATCCATCTTGATTTGCAAGGGAAAGATTTGCACAGTCTGGCCTGTGAATGTTCATTTCATAGAATAGAATCACAGAATCAGTCAGGGTTGGAAGGGACCACAAGGATCATCCAGTTCCAACCCCCCTGCCATGGGCAGGGACACCTCACACTACAGCAGGCTGGCCAGAGCCTCATCCAGCCTGGCTGCAAACACCTCCAGGGATGGGGCCTCAACCACCTCCCTGCACAACCCATTCCAGGCTCTCACCACTCTCATGGGGAAGAACTTCTTCGTTACATCCAGCCTGAATCTCCCCACTTCCAGCTTCATTCCATCCCCCCCAGTCCTGTCACTCCCTGATAGCCTAAAAAGTCCCTCCCCAGATTTCTTGTAGGCCCCTTCAGATACTGGAAAGCCACAAGAAGGTCACCTCGGAACCTTCTCCTCTCCAGACTGATTTGACCCCTTAAAGCAGTCACTCCTGCAGCGCAGCAAACTCATCCTTTGAGAAGCAGAACATGGAGATCCCCAACACTGGCATGGAACCATGGAATTATTTTGGTTGGAAGAGACCTGTAAGATCACCAAGTCCAACTGTCAACCAAACACCACCATGGCCATTAAGCCATGTCCCCAAGTGCCATGTCCACAGATATTTTTTTACACCCCCAGGGATGGTGACTCCACCACCTCCCTGCACAGCCTGTTCCAATGCCTGACCACTCTTGCAGGGAAGAAATGTTTCCTAATATTCAACCTAAACCTCCCCTAGCACAACTTGAGGCTATTTCCTCTCATCCTATCACTTGTGGGGGAGAAGAAACTGACACCCACCTCACTCCAACCTGCTTTCAGGGAGTTGTAGAGAGCAAGGAGGTCTCCTTTCAGCCTCCTTTTCTCCAAACTAAACACCCCCAGTTCCCTCAGCCACTCCTTACCTGCCCTGTTCTCCAGACCCCTCACCAGCTTTGTTCCCTTTCCCTGGACCTGCTCCAGCACCTCAGTGTCCTTGTAGTGAGGGCTCCCAAACTGAACCCACTGTAGGCTATAGGAGCACAAAGCATCCACTCCTGCAGTGGTATTATGCTATGTGGTGTTCCAAGGCAGCCAAGGCAAACACCTAACACAGAACCAGCCACCAGCAGCCCCTGTCAATGATTTCTCTTGTTGTGATGTGTGAAATACCTGGAAACACTGCTCAGCTAAGACATCTGTACTGGAGAGACAGATAGAAGTTTTTAAACAGGACAAGGGGCAGTGAACATAAACTAGGGCACAGAAAGTTCCATCTCAACATGAGGAGGAACTTCTTTACTCTAAAGGTCCCAGAGCACTGGAACAGGCTGCCCAGAGAGGTTGTGGAGTCTCCTTCTCTAGAGACTTTCAAGCCCCATCTGGATGTGTTCCTGTGTGACCTGTGTTGGATTCTCTGCTCCTGCTGTGGCAGGGGGATTGGACTTGATGATCTCTGGAGGTCCCTTCTAACCCCTAACATTTTGTGATCCTGTGAACAGGGTAGCACTGCAGAACAAGTGAACACTTCCATAGCTTTGTCCTTATCAGTGAATAAACCACTGCACAAATCCTATTTAATGGTGTTCTTGGGGTGCTGGTTTGGAGGTGGGGATGCACTTTTAAATATGACTTTGGTGCAATGCTCTGTTGCACTCTAGGTCACTCCTGGCAACACCACAACACAAACCCTATCACACAACCATCTGCCTGATCATACCAGAGCACAACTCACTGCTTTCATGCCTTCTGACCAACGCTGCATCAATTTTCACAAGCTCCAGTTCAAGAGGTTGAAATAGCAGCTGGTTACCCTCTGTTTGCACTGGCACATGCTGCAGCAGAAGAGTTTGGCATGAAAGGATAAGGAGGCAGACAACAAATGATCTCCAAACCCAGTTTCTCAGTAGAGTAAGTAGGAAAAAAAATAACCCAGCCTCTTGTTAATATTCATTTAGCTAATACTCTGCTGAAATTAACTTGCTGACAGCTGAAGACCCCTTCAAGTGGTCAATGGAAATTCACCCCTGACTGAAGCCTGTGAGAAAGGAAAACCTTTCTTAAAGGACATTAATGACCAGTTCTTCAAAGACAGGTATGCACCTAGCTGCCACTGAAATCCAGGGGGGTGAAGTGTGTTGGTGCCTTCAAAAGTTTCTGATTTTATCCTTAGTGGGCACTGGGTCCATTTCTCATCAAAACCATCTTTGATGTTTGTATCCATAGAGTTTTCTACCAGAACCTCACCTTTAGCTTTTCGAGATCTAAGAGAGCTGGGAGAAGATGCATCATAATGTATATTTTATCACCCTGAGTGCTCCTAAGGGTCCAGTCTTAGATTGATAACAAAGATGCTGCTGGGCCTTCAGAGAGACCCCAAAAATAGAATTCTGGAGCTTCAGCTGAGTTGCACCTGAGTGCACACATCCAAGCACCTGAGGCCTTGTGCATCATTCCTTATGGAAATGCACAATCAGTAAACTGAGGTTACTTCAAAACACCCTTAGCACCCAAGGGATGAATCACCTTGCTGGTGGAGGTTTCTAAGCCTCCTCCAATGAATCACTCTCTTGTATTGCACTTTGCTGTTACCTTTTGTGGCAATTTTAGGCTATGCCTTTAAACTTTTTCACAGATCTTGAATAGAAAGTAGTAAAATGTGAACCAATCACTATTGGGTGTGATAAGGAAAAGAAAGATAATTCTGAACAATCTCATTGGAGAGATATCACCCATAAGATTTGGTTCCCAAAACAATCCTTCCCTCTCTTCTCACTTCTTTGCTCTGGGAGAGACTAGCTGGCTTCTGCTTGAGCCTGGCTGCATTGTTTTGGCTAAGTCTAATATCTCTGCTTCTGTCTCTTTTGTACAGGGGGGCAAGGGAAAGGCAGGGAAGGGAGAAGCTGTTGCAGCTCCCCTGGTCTTTGGCCAGGGGGGTCCTTGTGCTGTTTGTTCATTGTAAGTATCTGTAAATATCTGTAAATGTTGCATATTTGTACATATTCCTTGCATTCCATTGTAGATTGCAGTTTTCCTTGCAAATACAGCTTCAGTTGTGCTTCCACCTGAGCTAGTCTGGCAAAGTTAACGTTGGGAGGGGGGGAATTCTTAATCCACCACACCTTTGTGCTCCACATCTCAGCCTAAGCTGAGGGAGGTGGTTGACAGCTGGGCTGGGGTTGATAAAGTTGTTTGTTTGGGTGTTGGTTTTTTTAATTAGATTTATTAGGATGTGGTCCTAATCCAAGGCTGGTCACAGAATGAAGTAAATGACACTGCAGCATCACGCTTCTAAGACTCTTGTCATGATACTGTTGACTCCTACCATAAAATAGTCTTTTGAGTGAGTTCTTGCTTGTAGAATCCACAAGGTTGGAAAAGACCTTTAAGATCATTGAGTCCAACCATAACCCAGCTCCCACAACCGTTAAACTATACCCTGAAGCATCACATCTACACTCTTCTTGGATATCCCCAGGGATGGTGACTCTACCACCTCCCTGGGCAGCCTGTTCCCACACTTCACCACTCTCTCAGTAAAGCTTTTCCTAATGTCCAACCTACACCTCCCCTGGCACAACTTAAACCCATTTCCTCTCATCCTATTGCTGGTTACTTGGGAGAAGAGACCAACACCAGCCTCACCCCAACCTCCTTTCAGGCAGTTGTAAAGAGCAATAAGATCTCTCCTCAGCCTTCTTTTCTCCAGACTAAACAACCTCAGCTCCCTCACCAGCTCCTCATACATCCTGCCCTCCAAACCCCTCACCAGCCTTGCTGCTCTTCTCTGGACCCACTCCAGGACCTCAGTGTCTTATCTCTTACCCAAGCCTTCTATTCTTGCAATGTAAGGGAACGTTTCCAAGAATAGCAATGTCCTTTCCTCATTTTGTTTCTCCAATAAAATTACTGCATAAAAATAGACATCAAATGGGAGGAAAACAAGACAAAAAAAGAGAAAGGTTAGAGCTGCCATTGCACAGTAGCATCTCCTTGGAAAGCTACCCAGCATTTATTCATGCTGAGCAACCATCTTCCTTGTTCAAAATAATTATATCACTCAGCCTTGTAAGGCACTAGACAAATAGGTACATTAAATTAGGTGAAAATTTGCTGTAGGGGGTGAAACCCATCTCTTTTTATTGTAGGTGATGTGCACCATTCATCTCTTTTAAAGCACAGGTAGAAAAGAGAGGCATTAGGATAGAGAATAAAATGCAATAACAAAGCTGCACAAATGGGACAGTTATAAAAGGGCAATAACTTCCACAGGTCTGTCAGAGAGTGCATTTGCTCAGTGGGACTGATTGTTACTGCCCAAACAGGAGCAGTTCTCCTCAAACAGCTTTCCCTGAAGAAAGGAGCTGCCTGCTTTGCTGGGAACTCATAGGATGCACTGGGTTGGAAGGGAGCTTTGATGCCCCTCTAGTCCAACCTCACTGCAGGGACATCTCCAACCAGAGCAGGTTGCTCAGGTCCCCATTAAGCCTGACCTTGAATATCTCTGGGGATGGGGTCTCCAGCACCTCTCTGGGCAACTTGTTCCAGTGTTCCACCACCCTCATACTAAGGAACTTCTTCCTAAGGCCACATCTACGTCTACCCTGCTCTAGTTTCAAAGCTTTGCCCCTTGGGTAGCTTGGGTATCTTTAGCAACATTTGCTTGTAAGAATCAAACCAAGTGGAAAAGCTCTTTTCTGGCTACCAAACCCTTCTGTGTTCTGATCAGCACCTTGGCAGTGAGATGAAGAAGATAATGCATGGATCACAAAGCTGGGAGAAGTGGGAGGATTAATAGCAAAGCTTGAATAAACTAAACCAAAACCAAACCAGAGTTACTTAGAAGGAGGCAGATTTGAGATACCTGAAATGCCACTTGTTCTGTTAGGAACCACCACAAGGATCTTCATCTCCAGCAAGGTTCCATTCCTCAAAACCAGGCTATTCCTGCATGATTTAACCAGCACAATAAAAAACTGAGCCACCTAGAAGTATGGTCAGACTCTGATGCCTACTCTGGGGTCTAAACTCAAAAGAAAGAGGATTGTATCAGTTCTAGGTTCAGGAAGAGAGAGAGAAAGGATGTTTACACTTGCTGGTCTGAGTCACACCAGAGCAGGTTGCTCAGAGCCACATCCAGCCCAGCCTTAAAAACCTCAAGGGGTGAGGCTTCTACCACCTCCCTGGGTAACCTGTTCCAGTGTCTCACCACTCCCACAGGGAGGATTTTCTTCCTAACATCCAATCTGAATCTACCCATTTCTAGTTTTGTTCCAATGGTGTGATGTAATAATAAGAATTATTATTGTATGAATATGAAGCTTCTAGTAATTGGCCATGAAAGGGAATCCTGGACTAGTTGATCTGATTTATGTCAAAAGCTATTATTTGTATTCCCTGTGCTGGTGGAGTGTGTTGGAAGTTTTTGACTGAAGAGAGATGGGTGATCTGAAGGTCAGAGGGAAAGTAATGAAACCTTCATAGAGACCACATTATTTCTGGTTAAACTTCACTGGAAGAGTAGAATTGCATCATGATTGAATTTAGCTGGCAGTGTAATGTATAAAGACCACACAAAAAGGATCACATTCTGCATTTGACAGCTACTAAATCTCCCTGTGTCTTATAAAGAGGGGGGATATCCACTCTGCTCAGCATGGCCTTCCTACACTAAACCTATTGGGAAATAACAGCAAGCAGCCAAAGTCACAGCTAGCTTGAAATGCAGCCTATAGATCACAGGAAGAGCAGGAATGTAGGGTGAAAGTGTATTTATAATTCTTGGCAAGCTGAAAGGCTTCAGTAGTTCACCTTTCTCAAGATAATCAAGCTCCATCACTCTTCTTCTCAGGGGAGAAACTGTGAAGTTGTTTATTTTTGCCATCCCTGTAGTGCAAGGGGAGGAAGAGCCTGCAAAGTTTCTGCTGGAGCACATGTGCTAGAGTTAGCTGCATGAGGTTAACAGAGCTACCTTAGGTCACCTCACAGCCTGAGATGGGCTTAGCCTCACAGCACCTAGTTAAGGTAGGTCAGTGTTAGTGTTTCTCCTCAATATCCCTATTAAAGACAAGTAATGAACCATCTGAAAGTGCCTCTCTACAGACTTGGTGGCTAAACACAGCCATGCACTCAAGTCTGGGGACCCTCTCTAGGTGTTGGTGCCCACAAAGGTTCCCTGAAGAGGATTCCAGGCCTTGGCAGAGTTGCTGTGGCATATCTCATGAGGCTGAGCATGCTGAGCACACATAGAAAAGCTGCAGCCAAAGGCATCTTAGCTTAATGATCCATCAAAATCCACTCACAAAACCAATGGTTAAAGGAGGAAACAAAGCCTGTCTGCTCAGGGCCAGAAGAGACTCTCTCCAGAGGTGGAATTGGTGGGAATCCTCAGAATGATGCAAGAATGATGTTTGAACAAGCCTTAGGTGATGAAAGTCATCTAGAGCTTTTTATTCCCAGCAATTAACACAAGGTCAGCTTGAAGCTACTGGTGGCTTTTGGTTATGAGTTCCAGCCTGAGCCACCTGCAATCAGTAGCTGCCTTCTAGCCCCCCTTAACTATAGTTACAGACAAAAATCACCTTAAGAAAAGCTGCAGGTTCCCTCCTTGGTGCAGTGCAACACTTGGCTGCAGTCAGCATCTCTGAGCAGAGCTGTTGGGATCCCAGCCCTATGCTATTTACAATTCTGCTAACTGACAGTTGTGCTCATTCCCAACTCCTGATCAGCACTGTCTTGCAATTAATTTTCAGAGGACTTTTCACTTCTCACAGGCTCAACTACTTGACAAGGGGCAAGAGTTTCATAAATGTGTTGGATGAACTGCTTCCCAGCTCCCCAAGCCAAGTGTGGAGGCAGGAATCTGTGTAAGCTAGACCATGCTTTCTTGGTAAATGATTAATCCTGGCTTAAAATAGCTGAGTTAAGTGGAGTGAATCAGTTCAGCAATGTTTGTGTCCCCAGCCCATATCATGGAGGGATTAGAGTAACAGCCTAGGCAAGTTGTTTGGTCTAGCTATCTTTCCTATAGCTAAAGGCAGGGGAAATACTGGGGACCCTTGTGATTTAGGAGCAAGAGGTTCATTGGCAGACAGAGGGCTGGGAGGTTAATCATTGTGATTCTTGTGAAAAAAAATCACACCCACCCTTTGAGATCACTATTCTGAGGGTGGCAGCCACCAAAAAAGCAGAATGCAGCATGTTTGAGAATGAAATGATGAGCAACCATCATCAAGCAGAGACAGCTCAGGGACTGAGTGCATCCAGGGAGGAGCAGCAATAGCAAGATAAGGAAATGAGGGCATCACTGTACCACACAACAGCCCTGACTGCATGGCTGGCATGCAGGATCACCTCTGGAAACACTGAGCATCATCACCATTCCTGGAGGTGGTCCAAAAACCTGTGGCCATGGCAATTTGGGACATGGCATAGTGGCCACGGTGGGGCTAGGTCCATGGATGGCCTTGCAGGTCTTTTCCAACTGGCATGATTCTATGATTTACATAAGCCAGAGAAAATGTGTAAGCCACAGGGGAATAAAAAGGCAAAATTATAACATTCAACCTGGAGTGACAGCCCTTCTGGGTCCTCACAAAGGTAATTGTCAGGCAAAATACTGTACCTGCCAGCATTTTCACTAGAAGTTATCCTAACAATACCCAAAGCTTTTATCAAGAGGGATATATCCACCACAGATCCTGCTTTGTTTGCCCTCTGTGGAATTAAATTGGGTCTTTCTGTCTTTGATTCCAGCTGTGGTGTACCAAAGCTCTGTGCATTCCCATTGATATTCAATTCACTTCTACTTCAGCTTCTCTTGAACCTTCATAATGTCAGTCTCAGTTTAAGTAGGCTTATGCTGAAAAAAATCAGTCTGGTCCATTCTTGAATTCCCTCAATTTCCTTTATTTTTTTTCTTTGATGCCTGTATGCAAATGTCCCAGTGCTTCCTTGGACATACAACACAACAGCAGCAGATTTTGCTGTTGGAACAGAAGGGTTTTCACCTTGCCCAGGAGCATTAGACACTGATGTGCCCAGAGAAGCCATCAATAACCACTGTACCAAATAGAATCAGAGAATCAAATTGTCTTGGACCTCAAGGATCATCTGGGCCAGCCTTTCTTGGCAGAAGTACAGTCTGGGTAAGATGGCTCTGCAGTCCATTCAGCTGAACCTTAACATTACCTAATGTTGGGGATTTTACCACTTCCCTCGGGAGATTATTCCTGTGGCTGTTAATCCTTGTTATGAACAGATTTACTCTTGTGTGTGGTTTGGTTTGGGTTGGGTTGGTTCTGGGTTGGGCTTTTGGGGAATACTGCTTCTCCATAATTTTCCCCCAGGCTTTTCCAGTCTGGAAGTCTTCATCTGGATTTCTTGTTGATTAGAGCAAAGCAGGAAAGCCACAAGGTGAGGATCAGCCATGCTTGCAGAGGTGTTACCTTGAAAACACCAGCACTTGGGTACCCATCTATTCCTACAACAACTTTTCACTGAAAAGGGTTTTCAAACATGGGAAAAGACTCCCCAGGGAGATGGTTGAATTCCCACCACTGGAGGTGTTGAGAAGAGGCAGAAGTGTGGTGCTGAGGGACATGGTTTAGCACCAGACTTGGTAGAGTTAGAGAATGCTTGGACCCAATGGCCTTAAAGGTCTTTACCAACCAAAGTGATTCTATGAATCTCTGATTCTATGACATTTCACAAGTAGCCAAAGAGTGGTGAGAGGTCCACCAGCCAGGAGCTGTGGTTCAGTGAGTCAGCAGCAAACATCACTCAGAGCAACCTGAAGTGCTGCTAAGCTCAGTCACCAAACCTGACCTGCGGTTTCATGCAAATCCTTTTACCTTCTTTTAGACTCTGTAGGTTCATGCCCCTTGAATTTCACTCTCAGTTTCAGGTGTCAATGAATTCAAAATCTTCAGGTAAAATTCAGCTAGAAAAACACAAACAAACAAACAAAAAACCAACCAAGCTACCAAGTTTGACTAGTTTCAGTACAAACCTAAGCAAAACCACAGCATTGCTCATGGTTTCCAGACCACACCATACATTTCACCTGGTTTTCAGGGCTTTCATTATGAAAGTTTCATGGAGTCTGAAAAAAAGAGAAAGAAAGAAAGAAAGAAAGAAAGAAAGAAAGAAAGAAAGAAAGAAAGAAAGAAAGAAAGAAAGAAAGAAAGAAAGAAAGAAGAAAAGAAAGAAGAAAGAAAGAAAGAAAGAAAGAAAAAGAAAGAAAGAAAGAAAGAGAGAAAGAAAGAAAGAATATAAAGAAAGACAGTAAAAGAGAAAAAGAAAGAAAGAAAAGAAAGAAAGAAAAAAGAAGAAAGAAAGAAAGAAGAAAGAAAGAAGAAAGAAAGAAAGAAAGAAAAAGAAAGAAAGAAAAGAAAAAAGAAAGAAAAAGAAAGAAAGAAAAAGAAGAAAGAAAGAAAGAAGAAAGAAAGAAAGAAGAAAGAAAGAAAGAAGATGAAAGAAGAAAGAAGAAAGAAAGAAAAAGAAAGAAAGAAAGAAAGAAGAAAGAAAGAAAGAAAGAAAAAGAAAGATAGGAAGGAAGGAAGAAAGAAAGAGAAAGGAAGGAAGAAAGAAAGAGAAAGAAAGAAAGATCAACACAACAAAACCATGAAGTTTAATCATTTTAAATTGCAATCTATTGAGAAGAGAATGCTTGCCAATGCAATTTGCTATCAGACACCTGGTTGCAAAGAGACAGTTATCTGTACTGTGGAAAAAAAAACATTTTAAGTGAAACCAGACTGGTTTATTAACCCCCCTCAGCTCCTGAGCTTTCAGCTTGCCTTTGGCCCTTGTGTGGGTCCTGTTAGTATAGTTTCAGCCTTGAGTAAATAGCTGGAGGATAAAAATCAAGGATTCTCTTTGTCATGGTGGGAAATCTATGGATGGTGCAGGCAAGGCACAGACAAGTCTGTACCTATTGTATCTCAGGGTTTAAAGACACTGGGAAAATGCTGAGTCTAGGGTTGTTTTCTGTTAGATTACCAGCAGCTCCTTCTAGTAGATGATAGAACTTAGATCATTTCTACTTCAAGCCAAGTAGCTCATCAAGAAGTTGGTAGCTCAGGCTACCTTCATGCATGTGAGTGTGGTGAAGCAAGAGCAGTGCCCACAAGAGATAGCTTCAGCCTTGAATTCCTGTCAAATAACAGATAAATGAAAACAGAAGTGAGGTGAAGGATGAGCAGTATTAGAGAGATATTTTGAAGAGGAAAAATTGTCTTGAAATATAGCAATTCTTAGGCTGGGTACATTACCAAAGGCCACGTCTCACCTACTGAGCCAATTCTGTCATCTAAGATCCATCAGTGCCAATTCTCTTGTTGAATTCCTTAGAAATCCCCTTATTGAGCACAACTGAGCCAGGAAACGCAACTCAGCTGGAAGATTTCATTTGAAAAGGCAGCAAGCTTTCGTGTCAAAGACTTCAAGTCATGCTGGACCTGCCATTTCTGTCAAGGAGTCATGCCAGTGTTGAACTAAGTTCAGTCCCATGGCTTGGCTTCTATTTTCTGTTGGATTTACAGTCAGACAGAATCACTGAATGGTAGGGGTTGGAAGGAGCTTCTGGAGATCATCCAGAAGCAGGGTCACCCAGAGCAAGTTGCACAGGATGGTGTGCAGGCAGGTTTGGAATGCCTCCAGAGATGGAGACTCCGCTACCTCTCCAAGCAGTCTGTTCCAATGCTCTACCACCCTCAAAGTAAATAAGTTCTTCCTCATATTTGGATAGACCTTCTTATGTTCAAGCTTGTGCCCATTACTTCTTGTCCTGTCACTGGGTACCACTTCAAAAAAAGCCTGGCCTGATCCTCCTGACAGCCACCCTTTCAGTATTGATAAGCATTGATAATATCCCCCCTCAGTCTTCTCTTCTCCTGGCTCAAAAGCCCCAAGCTCCTCAGCTTTCCTTTGTAAGACAAATGTTCCAGTCCCCTAATCATCTGTGTAGCCTTTTGCTGCTCTCAAGCAGTTCCCTGTCCTTCCTGAACTGGGGAGCCCAGAACTCCAGATCTGGACCCAGTGCTCCAGATGTGGCCTCACCAGGGCACAGTAAAGGGGCAGAGGAGAATGATAGGAAGGAGGAAAGCCTTATGGGTTGCTTGGTGTTTGTTTTTCACCTCATCAGTCATTAACTTTCATTTCCACTGATCAAAACTTTCCTTTTCTTCACATAAATTCACACAGACAAGGCACAGATATCTTTCTTTCCTCTGTTTTAACAAACAAATAACCCAAATTGCTCAGGTTTCTCTCAGCAGAGGTTTTTTTTTTCTCTAGACCCCAAATCCTGTGCTCACTCCTGCCACTTCAGCTGTGCAGCTGCTTAGCAGGGAAAATCTGTCACAGAGAATGTTTCTCAGAAGATGCAGGATGGGAAAGTGCAAAGAGCAGCTTCAAACAGTGTTTTGGCTGAGAAAAAAACCCCAAACACAGCAAATAATCAAAAGTCAGAGGCACCCACTCAGACACAAAAATACCCCAGCTCCCTGTGGCCACTGTTAAATGTAAGGAGGCAGTTTCAGGACGTGTCTCAACAAGCTGCTTTGTTTTGGTTTGGTTTTGCTTGAGCTGTTTTCTAGAGAGGGGTTGGGCTGAGAATAAAACCTAAACTGAAAGGAAATGTGGTTTCATGTCTGGGCTCTGCCACAGCCATCCCACCTGACCAGTGCTGTGTCACCTGCTGTGTCCCACTTTCCCCAGTGGCTCTGCTGGGAGGCTGGGCAGATAGTTGGCCTTGACATCTCTCAGCATCCCCTGAAAGTGGAGGATAATTTTAGAGAAGGGAGTATTGACTTTGTCTGGAGTTTCTGAGGCCAAAAGGAAGAGAATGGAAGGGAAGGGAGTGAGTACACTGCCAGAAAATCCAACAATGCATGCTCTGAACTCTGCTTCTTCTGTGAATGTGCTGGGAAGAAATATTTGAATGCAGCACTGAACAGAAGGGCCTGATAATGTCTCTGGATCTATTGCAAGGTACCTACCTCCAGCCTTTTCCACCCCCCAAGCTCAAATCCTGTACAAGAAAGACCTACCTGATTTTTACCATTTTACAGTTTAAAAATCCTGAGGCCAGTGATGCAGAACTGACTAACAGAACAGAAACCTCCTGTGTCTTTCCAAAGCCTTTGCTGGATGCATTGAACAAGAGAGGTCACAAAATCACAGAATCCCAGCCTGGTGAGGATTGGAAGGGACCTCTGGAGATCATCTGGTCCAACCTGCCTGCTAAAGCAGGGCCACACACAGCAGCTTGCCCAGGCTCACAATGTCCAGCTCAGTTTGAAAGCTCTCTAGAGAAGGAAAATCCACAACCTCTCTGGACAGCCTGCTCCAGGGCTCCAGCACCCTCACACCAAAGAAACTTCTTCTCCTGTTCAGATGGAACCTCCTGGGTTCCAGTTTGTGGTCATTGCCCCTTGCCCTGTCACAGGGCACCACTGAACACTCTGGCCCCAGCCTCTTGCCCCCCACCCTCCAGCTCTTGCTGAACATTGAGAAGATCTCTTCCCAGGCTGCTCTTTTCCAGGCTCAACAGTCCCAGGGCTCTCAGCCTCTTGTCACAGAAATGCTCCAGGCCCTTCAGCATCATTGTAGCCTCTGCTGGACTCTCTCCAGTTTTCTTGAACTGATGAGCCCAGAACTGGACTCAGTACTCCAGATCCATGGAGCTGCAGTGGATTTCTACCGTGAACTTAAAGATCTTGCAGAAACAGGATCACAGCCCAAAGAAAAGCTCCACAAGCAGCTGTGACAATGGATTGTCCCTGCTGTCCTGGCTGAGACCAAGCAGTCTCTTCCCTTGCAGCTAGGCAAAGCAAGGAATGAGGGAAAGAGTTAGGTGAAGATAATGAGAAAGAGGAGGTGGTGGTGTAGGCTGTGAGAGGAGATGAAGGAGTTTTGACACAAGCAAAGGAAACCTCACATTTGGAATTTCAAAAGCCCGACTCAACATTTCTGCTGCAGCTGATAAACATCTATCTGTGTTATTACTGGGAATCATCTCTTTATTTTTTTTTTTTTCTGTCTCTAAATAGAAAAGGCAGGTTACCTCATGTTATTTCCTCTGGGGTTTTTTTGGGAGTAGATATCTGTGGGTGGTAAACAGCACGCAAAGAAGTTGTTGTTATTAGTCAATAGGAAGAAGAGGAGGGCAGAGGGCTGAGGCTGTGATCTACCAGGTATGGGCTAACCACCAGCAAATATAGGTCACTTACTCACCCCTGGTGAAGGAGGGACAGCACAGCACAATTGCTGTGGCTGAGGCTGTTGTGGATTTGGGATGCAATCTATATCCCTATGAGCATGACTCTGGTGGAACACTGGAACAGGCTGCGCAGGGGGTGGTGAAGGTCCCATCCTTGGAGACATTCAAGGTCAGGCTTGATGGAGCTCTGAGCAACCTGATCTAGTTGGGGATGTCCCTGCTTACTACAGGAGGGTTAGACTAGGTGACCTTTAAAGGTCTCTTCCAAGCCAGTGCATCCTATGATTCTATGATTCCATGACTCAACGATTTTTCTCACCAAAGACCAACTAAGGCAGAGACACCACCAAGACCTTAAAGTCTTGAAGTTAGCAAGGAGATATGAAATCATTGATAAGCATCCAGACAGGGTTATCAGTGCACTTGTTAAAAGAGAGAGCTCAGTCTTGGCAAAACCCTGTCTGTGTCTTGGCAAAGGAACTGTGGTGGTTGCTGTGCAAAGACATTGCAAGGCAAGTCTTGTGAATTTGCAGTCTGAACAGGTGATGCAAAGTCTGACAGGAAGCAAAAGCACATAGCAATGTGCTTTTATCTGGTCTTTAAGGCTCTGTCTTCAGCCAGACATGCAAAAACTGCCCTTGCTTTACTTGGGGTGTCTCCAGGGATGGGCAGCAACGTCCTTCAGTGTTGGTGCATGAAGGATGGTCCTGCAGGGAGCAGGTCTAGCTTTGGAGAGAGGGAAAGGGAGGATTGGCAGAAGCAAGGACTCTGGAGACAGGACTCCTGGGTCACAAGCAAGCATTTCTACATGCCCAGATGGGCTGCAGGCATGGAGGGAGAGTCTTAGTAAAGAGAGCTGGTAGATAGGTGCCTGTATATCCACTAACCCAAAGTAACTTTAATCCTATGGGTGCCATGGAATATTTGGGGTTTGCTGTGAATGTATCTGGCCAATGCAGGCTTTACAGTGGCCTTTAGGCCATTCCTAACTATGAAGGTAGGACCAGGCTGAAGGGGGTGAGCTGTGACAGTCATAGAATAGAATCATAGAATTGTTTCAGTTGGAAGAGACCTCTATGGTCATTGAGTTCAACCTTCAGCTCAAGGCACTGGGGATCACAGGGACTTCATTCTGCTCCCCATCCCTACCTTCCCACAGTCCTACTGCAGGTCTGTGACAGATCCCCCACCAGGGCTTTGGTCTTCTGACTCTGACTCCAAAATGATGTGCAGCCAGTTGGAAATATTGCAGTGGATTCCCCTCTGCTCAAAAAGCAACTCCCCTGTTTCAGAAAGACAACCATGCTGATAAAACTTCTCAGACAAGGAAAAAAAATCTCTTACCCTTTGATAAGCCCAAAAGGCACAAGCTCAGCACTTTGGGAATAGAATGATTGCATTTTGCTATAAAAATGACATTTTGTTTTGGAACACTTTGCCTGATACTGTTTTATTTATGAACTGTATTTATTCAGCTTGAAACTACAAGAAAAATGAAGCCCTTTGATCTCCATTTGCTGCAATTTGGTGATGGAGAAAGGGACTTTTTCTCTGTGATACTTTTCTAGGATTTTTTTCCCCTCTTCTTCTTCTGAATAGAAACTGTTCTTAAACTGCAGCACTCCAACCTGAAATACACAAGCTAGCTCCTGATGCAGAATTTGCATGGCCAGTGGCTCTCTAATGACAACAAACCCTCTCAGAACTCTTATGCAGTAATTCAGGAAGCCTTCCCTTACTGCCAAAGGACTTCATAGTGCTTTGCAAAATGATTGATTTGCTTTGCTTCCCCAGAAGACACCTCAGTGTGATATTGCACAAAGACATGGGGAGAAAGGTCAGGGACTAGCAGACAGGCAAGGCTGGTGTGAGTATAGGAAGAACTGGAGAAGCAAGGAGCTGTAGGAATAGGTGAAGGGCTAGGTGGCTCAGAGATTGTGGGTCCAAAGGAATGGGAAGGGTGTTCTTCAGGAAGCTAAATCTGCCATGGCATGGCTTCAAGCCAGGGCTCCCTACTTCTGCCACCCCTGCGTCTCTCTTGGGAACATTGTCAAATGAATTGGAAAGTGAGTAGGGCCACCGAAGGGTCATGGCTGTTGGCAATGCAGCCACATGTCACGAACAAACCCATATCACTACCAGTGATAGGAAGGGTTGTCAGGCCCTGGGACAGGCTGTCCAGGGCAGGGGTGGAGTCCCCATCTCTGGAAGGGTTTCAAAGCTGTGTAGATGTGGTGCTGAGGGACACAGTTTAGTGGTGACCTGGTAGTGCTGGGTTAATGGTTGGACTTGATGGTCTTAAAAGCCTCTTCCAACCAAAATTATTCTGTAATTCCATGAAAGCAACAAGAGACTGGGCTGTTTTGCTAACAAGGGAGAAGGTTCTGTTCTCCTTGATGCGGCACTTCAGAGTGGCAGAGGGTTGGAAGAAGGAGGTGGAGTGATGGGATACCCAGGATGAGCATCAAGGTAAGTGTGGGGGCAAATGAAGGATGAAGAAACTGTGAATATAGTGCAGAACATGGACAAGACAGATATATATATATATATATGGCTGGGGGACTAAAGAGGAACAGAGAATAAGAGGTGACTGGGGATGAAGGCAGGGTAGCAGTGGCAGTGGAGGCTGAGCTGGTGCCAGGATGATGCAGAGGTGCTGGACAGGACAGCCGGTGGTGAGTCACTGTGTAGGCAGAGGATGTGGTGCACAGCTCGGAGGAGCGGGGAAGATCCAGCACCCCCCACTGCTGCTCACCCCTCCGCCTTGGAGAAGAGTGAGCAGCAGCAGGAGACACAGCCAGGGCCTGGCCAGGCTTGATGGGACCCATTCTTGGAGATAGCTGCCCCTGGGGATGGAGACAGGCAGAGGCTGGGCAGCTCCCCTGGTGAGTAGCCTTGCAGAGCAGCAAACAGGCACTGGTGACTGGGCTTTATTTCACAGATTGCATCGGCTCGGAAAGGACCTCAAAAATCATCCTGCCCCTGCAGTGAGCAGGGACACCTCCAAATGGATCAGGCTGCCCAGGGCCACAGCAAGTCTGATCTTGTATGTCTTCAGGGACAGGGCTTCAATCACATCTCTGGGCAACCTGTTCCAGTATTTTTCCACTCTCATTGTGAAGAACTTCCTCCTGATGCCCAACCTCAATCTCCCCTGCTCCAGTTTCACAGCATTTCATTGGGAAGTTGTCAGGTCAGAGCCTGTGCTTCTGACTAAAGCCAGCATTTGAGACAGTGGCTCTCCACGAGGAGGGGAATTTTCTATGAGACACCTTCAAGACTTTTCAAGTCTCTTTTTTTTTTTTTTAATATATATACTATTGAAACCTAAACACTTAGCTTTGGCTTACAGCTGAGTGCGCAGCATAAAGGAAGGGAAACCAACCAGGTGGAAAACGAAACGCCAGAGGACACGATGGACCTGCAAATCAAAGCACATCCCAATTATATAGGAAGCTGCAAAATCTGATAAGTTTAGCCCTGGTAAATAGTTTGCTGAATGTGGTGTTGAATGGCAATAAATCTCTCAGATGAAGTGAAAAAAAAAACAAACCAACCTACAAGAGGAGGTACCACAAGAGTTGAAGTCACCACAGAAAATAGTCCTTTATGATTGCACAGCCCACAGCCTGCACTTTCAACACTCCTACAGTGGAATCGGTTCTGATAGTCATCTCTGAGCAAAGAGCTGCCTTCCATGAAATGTTGTGGCTCTACAGCTGGGAGAAAATATGGTTCAATGAATCATCAATTCATTGGAAAAGGCACTTTCAGTTTGGCTAAGCCAGTTCACAAGTTTGACTCAAATTTTGCTGAATGGTTGAGGCAAAACCACAAACGCTGAGAACTTTCGGCGCCGCTGAAAGCTTGGAAGCAGACAAGATCAAACAGTGGTTTAGACAGGTCCAGGCTTAGTTGCATTTAGACTCCTAATGGGTTTGTTTCTTGTGAAAACCTGAGCTAGATGATGAAGATACTGGTCCTCATCCATTGACTGGCTTCATTAAGGCACCAACACAGACCACAGCTGAGTACAAGCTCCCTCTCTGAGGAAGTCAGAACACAGATTTGAGCAATGTTCTCCCATCCTCAAGTTCTCATTCTTAGCAAGCAGCATGCACAAACCAGGGTCTCATAAACTGAATGAAAAGGCAGAAAACCTCTGGAAATTAATTTCCTGAAAGCTCCAACTTAAAATCATCTCCTTGGAACTCACACTTACAGGATGAGCACCTATTAGCTAAAGTCTGTGAATTCAACCACCTGCAGGAGACTGTCAGCCCTTTCAACATTAGTTACAACCATAGAATCATAGAACTGTTTCAGTTGGAAAAAATCTTGAAGATCGTTGAGTCCAACCATCAACCCAACACCACCATGGCCATTAAGCCAAGTCCCAAACTGCCAGGTTTATCCAAGTGCCAAAGGTTTATCCGAGTGCCAAAGGTTTATCCGAGTGCAGAAATCCTAAGCTTGTCAAAATGATAGGAAGTATTACTAGATACTAGTAGGGATAATAGAGAAACCTGGAGGTGTTCAAGAGGGGATTGGACGTGGCACTTGGTGCCATGGTTTAGATAGTCATGAGGTGTAGGGTGACAGGTTGGACTCGATGATCCTTGAGGTCTCTTCCAACCTTCTTGATTCTTGATTCTTCTTGATTCTTTCCTGGATGAGGCACTTAGTGCCATGGTCTGGTTGATTAGTTAGGGTTGGGTGATCAGTTGGACTTGATGATCTTGGAGGTCTCTTCCAACCTGGTTGATTCTGTGATTCCTTGTGAAAAGAGCTGAGGCAGGATTTTAGGTTTCATGTTTCAGCTGCTGCCAGGTCAGATTTTCATAGAATAGAATCATAGATTACACTGGGATGGAAGAGATCTTTAAGTGCCATCCAGTCCAATCCCCTGCATCAAGCAGGGACATCCCAAACTAGATCAGGTTGCTCAGAGCCCCATCAAGCCTAACACCTAATGCCTCCAGGTCCTCCAGCACCTCACTGGACAACCTGTTCAACTCTTTCACCACCCTTTTAGTAGAGAACTTCTTCCTAATGTCCAATCTAAATCTGCCTTGTTCTAGTTTAAATCCATTGCCCCTCATCTGATCACTACAAGCCCTTGTAAAAAGTCTCTCCCCAGCTTTCTTGTAGCCCCTTCAGGTACTGGAAGGCTGCTTTAAGATCTCCCTGGAGCTGCCTTTTCTGGAGGCTGAACAGCCCCAACTCTCTCAGCCTGTCCCTGTAGGAGAGATGCTCCAGCCCTCTGATCATTTTTGTGGCCTCCTCTGGACCCTCTCCATCAGGAGCATCATTCTCCATCCCTACAGAAGCAGTCACAGTGTGAACACACTTGAGCAGAGCTGGCAGGTTTCTGGTGTGGTTTTGTGTGGCTTCCTGAGAACTGGGGGACATTGCTTGGTTTGCAGTTTTACAGAAACCCACAAGCACACCAAAGATCTTTCAAGCCCTAATAAACATCTTGGGGTTGTGAAAGGCCAGTGAGGAGCAATAACCTGCAGCATCACCATGGCTGGCTTATCTGGTGGCCCCGTGCAGCAAACCTGCTTGGAGGTGTCTTGGAGCTGCAGCTGCCCTGCTGTGCCCAGGAGCTGTGACACGCTCTGTTTCTGAGGTTGTAAGAAAAATGTGGTTAATTTTACTAGCACTTGTGGCAAGTTCCTCTCAGAGGTCCTCCCACCAGGCAGTGTGTCTTGTTCAGGAGGATGCAGAAAGAGCAGGAGGAGGGAGCTGATTGTGTCATACGTTCCCCTGGGGTTTGCTATTTTATTTCTGGAGACAGAAAATAAAAATAAAGCTTTAGAACTAATTTTTTTCTTCTTCTTCTTCTTTCACAAAGGACATTAGGTGGAAATTCTTACAGCAGCATCATAGGAAGGAGCCACACAACCTCCATCTGCATGCTGAGCTCATCCCAGTCCTGTGCCTCAAGGAGGAGAGAGCAGAGGACAAGAGCAGACCTCACACCATTGGAGCAAAGGGGATGGCAGTGGAGGAAGGAAGGTGATGATGCTCTTGGCAGTGGTTTGCTGTATGCATTGAACTGGGCATTTCTTGCATCTGTGCTGGGGTTTTGAAACAGATAAAATGTAAATCCCCAGGTCTGTTGTGGGGCTACTGTCTCCTGGGGTGTTGGAGAGGTTCCAGCAGAAAGTGTTTTCTAGCAGATTTCTCCAGGAGAAGGAAAAAATGAACGTGAGAAGCAGAAATATCAGGAAAACATTTAAAGTACAGAATGGCAGTGAGTGGCTCTTATTTAGCACTCCTCCCCATGCCCATGTGTCCCTGGGGAGCAGCTGTATCTGCCTTTTGCAGTGACACAAGCACAGATGTAAAGAAAGCTTTCTTCCTAAGTGCTCACCTGAGAAGAAAGCAAGAAAGCTACAGAGTCAATAACGCTACATGGCTGAGGAACTCAACCATCTCTCCTTGCCCAACCACAGCACCACACAATGGGTTTTCACTTTCTCCCAATGGCCTTGAAAACTTCCTGATTCTGAGGAACAGGCTGCTTCAGGCTGGTGTTTCTGTACCTGAGTCTAGAGACAGGGAGTGGGGCTCTCAGAGGGAAGAACACTTCTGCATGCTTCATGGTATATCTCTTCTGGTTACATGGGTAAGAAGCACTGAAACACTGTGATGTCTCCTATACTAGACCATAGGAAGCATCCCTTGAAAGAACAATGACATGAAAAGTAGCCTGGTGACACTTATGAGGACCACCTATGTAGCCTTCAACTTGGTAAATCTCTGGTGCCATTTATTGCTGCACACCCAGCTAGATCCAATGGAAGCAGTGGGGAAAAAAAGAGCTGCCAGGTGTGAAAAGTGGCTAAAAATGATCAGATTTGGACAGAGTTCAGGGTAGACATCACACTGCAGTTTCGTGGATCTGGAGTACTGGGTCCAGTTCTGGGTGCTCCAGTTCAAGAGGGACAGGGAACTACTGGAGAGAGTCCAGTGGAGGCTACAATGATGCTGAAGGGCCTGGAGCATCTCTGTGAGGAGAGGCTGAGAGCCCTGGGGCTGTTGAGCCTGGAGAAGAGCAGCCCCAGAGCAATGCTCAGCAAGAGCTGAAGGGTGGGGGACAAGAGAATGGCTCCTGACTCTTTTCAGTGGTGGACAGGGATAGGGCAATGGGTACAAACCCAGAAGGTTCCATCTAAACAGGAGGAGAAGCTTCTTTGGTGTGAGGGTGCTGGAGGCCTGGAGCAGGCTGCACAGAGAAGCTGTGGAGTCTCCTTCTCAGGAGAGATTCCAAGCCCCCCTGGGCCATTGTGAGCCTGGGCAAGCTGCTGTGGGTGGCCCTGCCTTAGCATGGGGATTGGACTGGATGTTCTCCAGAGGTCCCTTCCAATCCCTACCATGCTGGGCTTCTGTGATTCCCTTTCCTGCTTCTTGAAGTCCAACTTGATAAGCTTTATGCTAATTTGTTGAGTACCTTCAACACCACTGGATGTCAAAGGGAAGGTCCTGCAGCCAAGCCTAGCTGAAATAAAAAATCTTAAACATCTCACATGGGCCAAGTGGAAATGAAGGCTCCCAAAGTCACAGGTGACTTCCAAGGAGTGGGCATGCTGGCTGAAGTGAGAGGCCTTTCTGCCCAGCTTAGAAATACCTTTTCAGGCTGCAGACTTAAAGTTGTCAACAGATTTAAAACACACACACACAGAAAGAAAGGAAAAAAAAAAAAAAAAAGGAAAGAGTCCTCAAGAGGAATCTAAGAGTCTGTTACCAAGACTGCACTAAAGGCTGCATCTATGTCCATGTGGTTCAGAGGGACATATGTTTGCAGACCTCCCCCAAAGTCAGCTGCAGTATTTGAGGGGAGGAATTTTCCTTTCCAATGAAGTCCATCTGCAGCTTACCCAGCAGTGTCTCTGGTGCCAACTCTCAACACTCCCAAGGTGCAAAGCTTTTGTTGGAAACAGAATGGGGGTGAGGGGGAGGTGAATCTTTTTTGAAGAGCGTTTGCTTTCTGTGCTCTGTTTTCTTTTTGTTGTTTTCCAGGAAGAGATAGCTGAGTCTCAGAACTGGTGCACTCCAAGCTCTTAAATGCTGGCACTGCTTATTAGCTGCTTGCTCAGTGGAGAATATTCTTCCTTATATAGGCCTTTCAGAAACTAGGTCAGAGGATTAACACAAGTACTGGTTGGTAAAAATCCTCTCTGACAGTCTGCCTTCCTTTATTATTTTCTCACTTTGCCCATTGCAGACACCAACGCCTGCCAGCTTCTCGCTTGATTTCTCCTGGGTCGTGCTCTGCTGACCACAAAAGAGAGCTCCACTCTTTGCCACCACTGCAGATTCTGCAGACCTCTTCAGCTGGTTGGCCTGTTCAGTGTCTTTGACCCCTGACATCAGCTGTGTTCCCAGGAAGGAGAAGTTGTTTTGCAAAGCAAGGTGGCTGAAATGTTCCTTTGATTTGTCGGTGGACAAACATCCAAAGAGAGATGCCCTGGTATGCTAAGGGACAATGTGCTCAGGAATCATAGAATCAGTCAGGGTTGGAAGGGACCACGAGGATCATCCAGTTCCAATCCCCCTGCCATGGGCAGGGACACCTCACACTACATCAGGCTGGCCAGAGCCTTATCCAGCCTGCCAGGGATGGAGCCTCAACCACCTCCCTGGGCAACCCATTCAAGGCTCTCACCACTCTCATGGAGAAGAACTTCTTCCTCACATCCAGTCTGAATCTCTTTTCATATGCTAAAGGTCCTGTTCTGAGAAGAGAGTGGCTGGGCTAACTGCCAGGCAGGCTGTTAGGTGCTCACTCAGTGGTCCTTCTACAAAGCTGCATCTTCTCCATTGGAGTTTCTAGGAAGTGCTGCTCTGCAAATAACAACAATAACGACTGAAGCCTTCTGTGAAATGTTTGCACTGAGACTCCCTGGAATATTCCTGCTTTTACACCCTGTTGTTAATTCTGAAGGATCACACATAATGCACTTCTGCTGCTGGGACTTCCCTTGCCAGGCTGTTTTCAGAAGACAGGTAACATCTTTCCATGATATATATATACACACACACAGATTAAAAGTGCACAAACCCAGGCAATCACATATGCAGACCATCAATGAAAGACTCAGAATCTATCATTATACACCCACTTGCCTGAAACAGAAGTGATTTCTTAGCAGGAAGAGCACACTTATCACATACTCACTTTAGAGAAGGGTAGAATCACAAAATTGTTTTGGTTGGAAAAAACCTCTAAGATCATTGAGCCTAACAGTAGACCATCAAGTCCAACTCTAATTTCTGATTCCTAATCTGTATCCACATTCATAACCTACCCAAGGGCTAAACTAACACACAGTAAGATTCCAAGTCAGTTTTAGACTCTCCAGGTGGCCACTTAGCAAGGTGCTCTTTGTTGCACAGTTGCTGTGAGGAACAGCCCCTCAAAATCTGCTGTACCTTCAGCACTTTGCAAACCTGACCACCTGGGAGGCAGCAAAGCCCTCACAACAGGTTCTGGATTTGCAGCCTTCAACTGAAAACATGAAGCAGCTGATGTTTCTATGGCCAGTAACATCTGCAAAGCTCTGAGGTTTTTTGCTGCACAAACCTTAAACTCTCATCATGTGTTGTACTTTGAGTTTTTTTACAGTTGAAATAAAGTTCTCTTGTCAGCCATGAGTATCATTTCTGCTAATTCTTCCGCGGGTCTAGGGCCTAACTAATTGTACCACATAAGTTATCCACTTTCCATCTAAGTGTTCAGACAGCTGAGCATGTCCATGATTTGCTTTCCTGCTACACTCCAGACAGCCCATTGATTGCAGCTGCCTTTGGGTTTGTTGTCTCTGTGATAGAGCTAAGGGGATAGCCTCATTTTTATTGCCTCCCATTCAGCCACAGCCTTTGTCTCTTGTCTCAGAGGTGTTGTGTGTCTCCATTCCCACTGTACTGCAGGTTCCCTGGGTATCCCCACAGGTAACACCATCAGCTGGTGTTTATTCAGTGTTCAACTAATTCAAAGAAAACAGACCTACCTCCAGAACCCAGTGTGTTGCAAAGCCTCCCAGATCAGTGCTTTGCTCAGAGGGGAAGCTTGATGAGAATTGTCAAACCATATCAAAGAGAGAGGCTCAAAGGCCCAGATTGTTAAAATCCTTCCCTGGGTGAAGCAAAATTTCCCAGCTAGGAGCATTAAACAAAGGTAGAAGGACACAATTGCAGTTCCTTTACTTTGATTATGTTCCTCACCTGCTTGGGTTTTAGGCACATGAAGCAAACTCTGATCTGGGATTAATCCTTCCCCAGGACAGAGGTACCTGTTTGGTTCTTCCTTTCTGATTGTGTAATGTACTTGGAAGCACACACATCAGTGAGGGACAGGGTTGCTACAGAAATCAGAGAACTCCTACTCATAAACACACCAAACAATAAAGAGAAAACTGTGCTTTCATCACATGGAGGATGTGGCACGGGATATCCACCCAAATGTTCTGGACTGTTGGTGATTTCTTCTTCATAGAATCATAGAATCAGTCAGGGTTGGAAGGGACCACAAGGATCAGCCAGTTCCAATCCCCCTGCCATGGGCAGGGACACCTCACACTGGATCAGGCTGGCCAGAGCCTCATCCAGCCTGGCTGCAAACACCTCCAGGGATGGAGCCTCAACCACCTCCCTGGACAACCCATTCCAGGCTCTCATCACTCTCATGGGCAAGAACTTCTTCCTCACATCCAGTCTGAATCTCCCCACTTCCAGCTTTGTTCCATTCCCCCCAGTCCTATCACTCCCTGATAGCCTAAAAAGTCCCTCCCCAGTTTTCTTGTAGCCCCCTTCAGATACTGGAAGGCCACAAGAAGGTCTCCTCGGAGCCTTCTCTTCTCCATACTGAACAGCCCAAACTCTCTCAGTCTCTCATCACAGGAGAGGAGCTCCAGCCCCCTGCTCATCCTCATGGCCCTTCTCTGGACACCTTCCAGCATGTCCATATCCCTCTTGTAACAGAGGCTCCAGAACTGGATGCAGTCCTCCAGGTGTGGTCTCAGCAGAGTGGAGCAGAGGGGCAGAATCCTCTCCCTGGCCCTGCTGGCCACACTTCTCCTGATGTAGCCCAGGCTCTGCTTGGCTCTCTGGGCTGCAAGTGCTCACTGCTGGCTCCTGATGAGCTTCTCAT